>NC_033642.1:2983710-3007200 GCF_001540865.1 Ananas comosus
TATATATATATATATATATATATATATATATATATAGAGAGAGAGAATTGAGCTAGAATACTTTTAGAAGCACCAACCTTTTGGTGCTTCTAAGCAAGGTTTTAAGTGCCCGTCGGCACGGACCGTATCCACCGTGCCGTACCGTGCCAATAAGACACCAGCACGATACAGACCCCGTGCCGATGGCACAGCTCAAAAACCTCTATTCTTTAAATTAGTAAGTAATTTCCTCAATAAAGTTCAAAAGATGTGATAAAAAGACATAATAAATAGTTAGAATATTTTGTTGCTAAAAAAAATAAATATTTCATACTATTATGTGTCGGCACATAAAAATTTTTTTGACCGGCACGCATCGGCACAGCTCGACACGCACCGTGCCGTACCGTGCTGGCAAGTTTCCGGCACGACCCCGTGCCACGGCACTTAAATCCTTGCTTCTAAGTTTCTAGCCCTTGGATCTACTTCTTGACTACTAATAGCCTTTGGATCAAACACTATTCCACCTACCACTACCTACCACCATCATCTCTCATCCCTACATCTCTCTATCCAAGGGTTAAAAACTCAAAAGCACCAACCCCTTGGTGCTTTTGAGAGTATTCTAGCTCAACTCTCTCTCTCTCTCTCTCTCTCTATATATATATATAGAGAGAGAGAGAGAGAGTTCGGCTATTATACTATTATGAGTACAATCGCCCTCGTACTCATAAGTTGTTTCGATGATAGAGCTTCCGAATCGACGATCCACACCGTTAAAAATTATCTAGAGCATTTGAAACATCTAGAAATCAAATTTCATAATTTTTCAACATCATTTACCTTACGATCAAAAGCTCCCAAAATTGACATTTTTTAACGGCCGGTATGGAATACTTGCTAGTTTAACGGTGCAAAAGAATCCGAATAGATTGAATTTTTGATAGAAAATTCTATTCACCACCTAGATAAAGATCAATAACTCCGATCTTAAATTGAAGGATCCGATCATCCATTTTTAAGACATCGTTCGATTTTGACCGTTCATTTTATGCCGCTTGATGGACTTTATTATGATTTTGAAAAATTACGAAATTTATTTTCTAGAAATTTCAAATACTCTAGATCATATTTAATGGAGTGGATCGTCGATTCGAAAGCTCCATCATCGAAAACAACTTATGAGTACGAAGGGCCCAATACTCATAATAGTATAGTAGCCCTACTCTATATATATATATATATAGAGTCCGACTACTATACTCTTATGAGTACGATCGCATTCATACTCATAAGTTGTTTTCGATGATAAAGCTTCCAAATTGACGATCCAGACCGTTAAACATTATCTAGAGCATTTAAAACTTCTAGAAATCAAATTTTATAATTTTTCGATATCATTTACCTTACGATCAATAGCTCACAAAATTGACAATTTTTAACGGCCGGTATGTGATACTTGCTAGTTTAACGGTGTAAAAGAATCGGAGTAGCTTGAATTTTTGATAGAAAATTCTATTCATTACCTAGATAAATATCAATAACCCCGATCTTAAATTGAAGGATCCGATCATCCATTTTTAGGACGTCGTTCGATTTTGACCGTTCATTTTATATCCGCTTGATGGACTTTATAATGATTTCGAAAAGTTACGAAATTTATTTTCTAGAAGTTTCAAATACTCTAGATCATGTTTAACGGTGTGGATCGTCGTTCCGGAAGCCCGAACATCGAAAACAACTTATGAGTACGAAGGGCTCTATACTTCATAAGAGTATAGTAGCCCTACTCTATATATATATATATATATATATATATATTATATATATATATATATATATTAGATATATAGATATAATATATTATATTATATATGATAGATATATAGATATAGATATATACGATAGATATATAATATAGATAGATAGATATATATATATATATATATATAATATAGATAGATATAGATATATACTTATCTATATATATATCTTATCTATCTATATATAATATATATATATATATATATATATATATATATATACTATATATAGAGTCCGGCTAATAGAGTCCGGCCTATGGTGCTTGTAAAAGCACCAAGCACTTGGTGCTTGTAAATTTTTTACCGTTAGATCTATATCCTTTGATCATTTTCACCCGTAATTATACTATTCAAACAACCACCCACTCAACCTAGGGGGCCACATCATCCTAACCGCACATTCTTTCATCCAAGGCCGAAAACTTACAAGCACCATGACTTGGTACTTTTAAAAGTATAGGAGATCAATTCTATATATATATAACTAGGTGGAATACCACATCATCTCAACCAGCCATTAGTGCTATCGATAGTATTTAGACCGGACTCTCTCTCTCTCTTCTATATATATATATACAATATATATACTATATATATATATATATATAGAGAGAGAGAGAGAGAGTTGAGTTGGAATGCTATCAGTAGCGAATAGGCTCCATTGCCACCCATTTGTTTTCGATGATGGAGCCTCCAAATCGACGATCGGCATCGTTGAACGTGATCTATACCACTTGAAGGACTTAGAAACCATATTTCATGTTTTTTTTTTTATATTGTTCTTTTGTCCATCAAATGGACATAAAATTGAACGGTTGAAAATGAATATCCTTAAAAAAGTGATAACATGAGTCTTATAATTAAGATCAAGAGTATAGATCTTGTTCTAAATAGTTTTAAAAAAAAATCTAACCAAAATTCAATTGATTTGGATATCTTTACGCCGTTAAACGATAAAACGTCTTATATCGACCATTAAAATTACAAATGTTGAAATCCTTTGATTATTAAGCCAATGATGTCAAAAAGATTTGAAATTCGATTTCTAGATACTACTAGTATAGATCATAGTCAACGGTGCCGATCATCGATTTGGAGGTTCCATCATCGAAAACAAATCGGTAGCAACGGAACCCGTTTGCTACTGATAGCGTTCTAGCTCAACTCTATATATATGTATATAGAACTAGGCTATAATACTATTAATAGCAGCCAGTCATTGGTGCAATTAAGTTTTCGGCCCTTGAATGGAGCGATATGCAGTTAGGATGATAGTAGTCCCTAAAGGTTGAGTGGGTGGTTGATTGAATAGTATGATCTAACGGGTGGAAATAGCAAAAAAGGTAGATCTAACGGCAGAAAACTTGATAGCACCAACTGTTTGGTGCTGTCGATAGCATTGTAACCGGATATATATATATATATATATATATATAGAAAGAGAGAGAGAGCGCGAGAGAGAGAAAGTTAGGCTGCTATACTATCGGTAGCATGGAGGCCTCCGTGCTACCAAGTTGTTTTCAGTTATGCGACTTTCAAATCGACGATCGGCTCCGTTAGACTTGATCTACACTATTGAAAGTATTTGAAAACTAAATTTCATAATTTTTCGACATTATTTGACTAGTGATCAAAAGGTCTCAAAATTGACAATTTTAATGGTCAATGTGATGCGTTTGTGAATTTAACGGTGTCAAATAATCCAAATCTGATAAAATTTTTATAGAAATTTTTTTCACTGTTTAGAGTAAGATCAGTACCGCTGATCTTAAATTCAAGTCTTTTATCATCATTTTTTATGAGGTTTTTATTTTCAGCCGCTCATTTTTAGACTACTCGTTTGATAGGTAAATAATATAGAAAAATTATGAAATTTAGTTTCCAAATAATTTCAATAGTGTAGATCAAGTCTAACAGAGCCGATCGTCGATATGAAAGCCACAACATTGAAAACAACTCGGTAGCACGAAGGCCTCCATGCTACCGATAGTATAGCAACCGGACTCTCTCTATATATATAGAGAGAGAGAGAGAGAGAGTAGGGCTACTATACTCTTATGAGTATAGAGCCCTTCGTGATGATAGAGCTTCCGAATCAACAATCCACTCCGTTAAATATAATCTAGAGTATTTGAAACATCTAAAAAATAAATTTTGTAATTTTTCAAAATCATAATAAAGTCCATCAAGCAGGCACAAAATGAACGGTCAAAATCAAAAGACATCATAAAAATGGATGATCGAATCCTTCAATTTAAGATCAGAGTTAATTGATATTTATTTAGATACTGGATAGATTTTTATATAAAAAATTCAACTAATTCCGATTCTTTCACACCGTTAAACTAGCAAGTGTTCTATACCGGCTGTTAAAAATTGTCACTTCTGAGATCTTTTTATCACAAGGTAAATGATGTCAAAAAATTATAAAATTTGATTTCTAAAAGTTTTAAATACTCTAAATAATATTTAACGGTATGGATCGTCGATTCAGAAGCTCTCATCGAAAATGACTTATGAGTACGAATGCGATCATACTCACAAGAGTATAGTAGCCAGACTATAAATATATATATATAGAGTTGAGCTAGAATACTATCGATAGCAAACGGGTTCTGTTGCCACCTATTTATTTTTGATGATGGAGCCTCCAAATCGATGATCCGTACTGTTGAATATGATCTATATCACTTGAAGTATTTAGAAATCAAACTTCATGCTTTTCCGATATTGTTCTCTTGTCCATCAAGTGGGCGTAAAAATGAACGGCTGAAAATGAATATCCTCTAAAAAATTATGATAAGAATTTTGCAATCAAGATCGAAAGTATAAATCTTATTCTAAATAGTTTAAAGAATTTTCTAATCAAAGTTCAATTGATTTAGATAGTTTTACACCGTTAAACAAGAAAACGCCTCATATCTACCATTAAAATAACAAATTTTGAAACTCCTTGATCATTAGGTTAATGATATCGAAAAGATTTGAAATTTGGTTCCTAGATACTTCAAGTGGTATAGATTATGTTCAACGGTACCGATCGTCAATTTAAAGGCTCCATCATCGAAAACAAATAGGTGGCAACGAAGCCAGTTTGCTACCGATAGCATTCCAGCTCAACTATATATATATATATAAGAGAGAGAGAGAGAGAGAGAGAGAGATAGAGAGAGAGTAGGGCTACTATACTCTTATGAGTATAGAGCCCTTCGTACTCATAAGTTGTTTTCGATATTGAGGTTTTCGAATCGACGATCCACACCGTTAAACATGATCTAGAGTATTTGAAACTTCTAGAAAATAAATTTTGTAATTTTTCGAAATCATTATAAAGTCCATCAAGCGGGTATAAAATGAACGGTTAAAATCGAACGACATCCTAAAAATGGATGATCAGATCCTTCAATTTAAGATCGGAGTTATTGATCTTTATTTAGATAGTGAATAGAATTTTTTATCAAAAATTCAACCTATTCTGATTTTTTTTCACCGTTAAACTAGCAAATATCTCATACCGACCGTTAAAAATTGTCAATTTGTGAGCTTTTTGATCGTAAGGTAAATGATATCGAAAAATTATAAAATTTGATTTCTAGAAGTTTTTAAATACTCTAGATAATATTTAACGGTATAGATCGTCGATTCGGAAGCTCTATCATCGAAAACAATTTATGAGTACAAAGGCGATTGTACTCATAAAAGTATAGTAGCCAGACTCTATATATATATATATATATAGAATCCAGCTGCTATCCTTTTAGGAGGATAGGGACTTTCGTCCTATCAAATCGTTTTTGATGATAGAGATCCCAAATTGATGATCGAAACCGTTGAAATTGATCTAGAGTACTTGAATTATCTAGAAACCAAATTTTATAAATTTTAAAATTTATTTACACAGTGATCAAAGGATTGCAAAATTGACAGCTTTTTTATGGCCTATATGAGCCATTTGCTTGTTTAACGGTGTAGAGTAATCCAAACCGGTTGAATTTTTGATAGAAAATTCTTTATATTATTTAGACAATGTTTAATAACTCCGATCGTAAATTGAGAAAGTCTAACCTCTGTTTTCAGAAGATCATTTGTTTTTGACCGTTCATTTTTCGACTTTTCGATAGACTTGATAATGATTTTTAAAAATTACAAAATTCAGTTTCTAAATATTCTTAATAGTGTAGATCAATTTGAACGGTGCCGATTATCAATTTGAAGTCCAGATCGTCCAAAATGACTTGATAGGACAAAGGCTTCTATCCTCTTAAGAGGATAGTAGCCGGACTCTATATATATATAGAACTAGGCTGGTATACTATCAGTAGCACAGAGGCCTCCATGCTACCAAGTTGTTTTCAATGATGCGATTTCCAAATCGACGATCGGCTCAGCTAAACTTGATCTACACTATTGAAAATATTTGTAAACAAAATTTCATAATTTTTCGACATCATTTGGCTAGTGATCAAAAGGTCTAAAAATTAACAATTTTAATGGTCAATGTGATACGTTTGTGAATTTAAAGGTGTAAAATAATCCAAATCTGATGAAATTTTTATAAAAAACTCTTTTCATTATTTAGAGTAAGATCAGTATCTCTGATCTTAAATTCAAATACTTTATCATCATTTTTTATGATATTTTTATTTTCAGCTGTTTATTTTTAGACTACTCGTTTGATAGATAAATGATGTCGAAAAATTATGAAATTTAGTTTCCAAATACTTTCAATAGTATAGATCAAGTTTAACAAAGCCGATCGTCGATTGGGAAGCCATATCATTGAAAACAACTTGGTAGCACGGAGGTCAGTCTTCATCATTAGAATATATTGTTGAATAAAAGTCTGAACAAAAATCATGAATATGAAAAGAACGAGGTCTACAAATGGTAACGAATAGATAAAATTGTGATAATTAATAGTTAGATTCACCCTGATTTTTCTTTTTTCCTTATTCGAGAAACCACCTTGTTTGTCCTTGAGATTAGTAAATTGAGTCTTCATCAATTTAGGTTCCTGTAAATTAATTAAGAATCAATTATCATTGGCTTGTTATGTATTGATTGAGTCAGTTGGTCTTGTAAACAAGCATAATGTTTCCATCAATCGAGAGACAGCATCACCACGTTTGGCAACAAATGCATGTGCAAGCTCCTTTCAAAACATTGTTTGCAACGTGCAATTGCTACTAGGTAGCGTTTCTTCGTGCCATTGGATGCCCAGCTTCTAAGCATGCTCATGTACTATATCGAAGGAAGTACTCATCAAATGCATCCTGTTATGTGCCAAATACTATTTCTACGGTAATAAATAAGGTTTAAAAAGTGAATACAACGTAGATAATTATATAATACTCCAGATAAAATGGATCAAATTGTCCATTAAAGGTGAAATATACTCCTGATAAAATGGATCAAATTGTCCATTAATGGTGAAATATACTCCTGATAAAATGGATCAANCAATAACAATACATCTGATTTGGTTACTTCCTATAAAGTGCATTAGAATAAGTCTTCAATTTAATCATCTTTGTAATATTTTCAACATTAATGGATCAAATTGTCCATTAAAGGTGAAATATACTCCTGATAAAATGGATCAAATTGTCCATTAATGGTGAAATATACTCCTGATAAAATGGATCAAATTGTCCATTAATGTTGAAAATATTACAAAGATGATTAAATTGAAGACTTATTCTAATGCACTTTATAGGAAGTAACCAAATCAGATGTATTGTTATTGCAACATCAATTTCCCAACTAAACAAATATAAGCAGCACTGATTTCTTAACATGAACATGTATGCAAGTATGTGTGCACTTGTTCAACTGTGTATGGTATCATACCTTTATCTCTGTTTATCGATATGATCATTGTATGTACGGACACATGTATATACGCACGACCATTCTTGTATCCTTAACATATAGTATCCTTGCACTGGAAGAGTTGCCTATTTGACTAAAACTAATGATGAGAAGGTAACAAAAATATAGTCCTAGCATCCATCATTGAAAATCCATATGTTCATGATCAGAAGGACCACAAGGTTTCTACTTAATAAGCCTTAATTTCTAACATGTCCAGCCAGTTTATGGTGAAACCAATCTCCATTTATATCAGGCTATAGAAAGATTCCCATAAACCATACTCATATTAACTAAGAACCTGTTAAATCAAAGTAATAGCTAAAATATGGCTTTGATACAAGATAAAGCACCTATTGAACATCATTTCACATAATTTTCCAACACTAAGCCTCTAAATTAGAAAAAGTCATTGCCATGATGGAATTATCTAACTATATCAAATAGAAAAAAGTATAGTTAAAAAATTCACAAATGAAGTACCGGAATGAAAATGCAGAGTACAAGCAAATATACAATTCAAGTGCTGCAATATCATTTTTATACTAAAGAAAACGGGCGACAGTTTTAGATATAGATTATAAAGTCATAGTTATAGTAACGGTATACACTTCAATTATAATAATTTGGTGCACAATGTGTCTTCGCCAAAATAACTTTTTGTAAGATAAACAATATCCTTGTGGTACAATGTAAGATGTTGGATCTCTTTAACTTCTCAAACATAGCAAGATTCTTAACCTAGTTTAACATTTCAACTAGCTCACTAATATTGGCAGCTTGTTGGACCAAAACCATAGTCTCAAAGTGCTTAAGCCCAAGTTACTGCCATTATTGAACTATCTTTCATATACAAGATCAAGTATCAATCATCTTCCAATGTGGGAATTAAGGTGCCACAAACTTCTCCTGCTTAGGTCCAGGCGTCATCATCGGGTCCACTTCCATGATTCAGGACCACCAAGCAAATTTGGACTCTATAGATGTCTCCAACATATTAAAGAGGTGAATCTCACCATGTCCATGGTGCATTACCTCTGCCCCAAATAACACTTAACTCCCGCACTTCAGGCTAACAGCTCTAATACCATCTCGAATGACCTAGCCAAGTAAATTAGCAAGTTGCTCGGCCTAAACCATTGACCCAAAATGCTTAAGCCCAAGTTACTAAACTAGTGAAACAACCCTTGTATAGCAAACCAAATACCCATCATCTTCAAATGTAAGTTTGAAGAGTGTCGTATCTAGCTCTCTCAAATATCTACTAAGTATTGGATATTGATTCTCACCCGATACGTGTCGTATGTTCCGTATGAGTATCCTACATTTTGAGACTACAAAAAAAAGGGTTAGTTTCATGCAAATCCCTGCAACTATAGTGAATGGCAAAAATATCCCTACAAAGTTCAACTTTCATATATTGTCCCTGCAAAAGTCTTTATATTTTCAAATATGTCCCTTTGGTTTATTACCGTTAGAGAACCGTTAGAAAACTGTTTATATTTTCAACTTTACCATCACAAATATGTCCCTCCAAAAATCACAACAATATAATATAAGAGGGATAAAAATGTCAAAAACTAACCAAGGTTAAGTATTTAACATATGGTTAACTAAAATTTTCTAACGGATTCTAACGGCAGAGACATTTGAAAACATCAGGATTTTTGTAGGAACAACATATGAAAGTTGAACTTTGTAGGAATATATTTGTCATTCACTATATTTGCAGAGGTCTGTATGAAATTAACCCAAAAAAAATGTTTAGAAATTCAAGAGCTACTTAATGGAGACACAAGGGGTAGTTACAGGATGCGGTTTAATTTAAGCAAGGCGTCATTTAATTTGGGGCAGAATCATTCTCGAGTCATATCCAAAAATTTGTTATAGAGGTTATCTCACAAATGGATTTGAATGACATTTATATCATAAGAAAACTAGTGAAGGGCCCATTCGACACGTTAAACATAAGGATTTTATAGCAATAAAAAATAATTAATTTTCCTTAAAGAATTTTTGGAAAGATAATAATTTTAAGAAACTTATCTAGTTCAGATCAAGATAATTCAAAAAAAAAAGTCATGAATTCAAATTGTACTGATACATATAGATAAATATATTTTTTTAACATAAATATATAAAATGTGAAATATGAAAAGTGGCAGAAGCTAAAGAGGCTAAACAACCCTTGCCCAAGACGAGCAGACGCCGGTGCTTATGAACATCTTTTTGCATTCATTTGATCTTTTCTATTGTGCTAAAAGGAGTCCTAATAAAATTTTCTAAGAGTTTCCTAGAATTGAGTATTATAAAAGCAGGAGAGATATGTGATTAAAATTATTAGCCAAATTTATCACAATATATGTGAGAGGAAAAACTTTACAGGAACTTAGAGCAATTCAATAAGTTCATAAGTCTATGCATGTTAGAAAAATTAGAGATGAAGTAATTAAAAAAATTAGGATAAATTTGGTTAAAAACTAAAATAAGAAAGATAGTTGAGTAATGCTATATGTGTAGAAAATTAAAGATAAAGTGATTAAAATAATTTAAATAGACTAATAAAAGAAATTGAAGAATGATAGTGGAATAGGAGAGAAGGTGACGGGACACATGCCAGCACGTGGTTTCCTGACCACCCTTTTTATGTGATGATAATAATAGATAATAGAGGGTTCATAAATGATAACATTCAAGATTAATGTTGGTTTGATTAATTAGTTCTTCACAGAAAAAGCTCAACTATTTTATTTGCTCTTTTGTAAAGGAAGAAGGTGAATATCTGAAAGCATGGAGTTATTTTGGTGTTCAGGGATACTTCACCAGCACATTGTGGTTAATCAGAAAGAGTTTTATGGCAAAAATGTCATAAACATGCTTACTAAAATTATACTGTAGTACTGTACTAGAGATATTTTCAGGATATTCTTTAACTGTAATGATAACCTAAGGAATTATTATGCCCAACAAAGAATGATTTTAATGGTTATCATGTAAACAACAAGAACTGGACATATAAAGAACTCCCCCAAGCCTTCTATGGAGTAACATGCAGGATGCAACTTTTTTTAATTACCTCCAAAATTAAAGTAATTTCTCCCCGTTAAGGAGAAAAGAAACTATGAAATAAACATACCTTTTCTTTCCTAGAAGAAAGTACAACACCTGAACACCCACAGATGGAGTCCAAATAGGATGAAAAAGAGGGGGCTATGGGAAGTCTCAGCCACAAATAAAGGACTCATCTAATAAAAGAGTTTGTAGCAAGCTTTTAACAAAAACATTCCTATTACAACATAAAGAGATCTATCGACTAACAACAGTTAGTACAGACATTTAGAAAGCACATTCTGACGTTACAGAGGACAAATATGCATTATATTGGCACCTAGAATAAGGGTCAGATGCTGATGAGATCACTAGAGCCTTTTCACAATTTAATGTAGTTTTATGTTGGCACAAAGATGATAGATATCCAAAATTACCACTGACCTAACTTTACATTAGTTTGTCAAAAAGACCTTCAAATTTTTTGAGAAGTAAAAGCGTAAAATTATTATCAATCATCAATCTATTCAGCTGTTGGACTGTCAAAAGAAAGTTCCCCACAATATATAATCTCATCTATTAAGGCCATTATTAGGTTACATCTTCCCGAAAAAGAGAAAAGGGGAAAAGACAACTCCAAAGCTAGAAGGTCTTAAGTCGTTTAGTTTCAAATTGGGTGGATTGCTCCATTGTTCACTGAACTGATGCTGAAATTTCATTTAGGTCACCAAATTTCATACGTTGAAATAGATGTATTAAACTCAAACTTTTGTTTCAATCTGTTCACTGTGTCTTACCCCAATTTTCTAATGGTTGCTGACATGATCTCCAAGAGACTCTGTATTTATCATGGTATGATTCAGCCGCTACGTCTTCCAAAATTATTGGAAGTCAAGTGCCATATTAGCTGCTAGAGATAGCATGTGTAATGATGTGGCAGTATAATCAACTGCGATGTTATCCCTCTATTAGGGAATTAAAAATGGAGTTTGACAAAATGACCTAATTGAAATAGAAATTGAAGTCAAACACTCACAAGAAATTGAAGTTAGTGACCCAAGTGAAATTTAGCTACAAGTTCAGTAGACGCTATAATTTACCTGTTTTGAATGGTATTGCAGCTTTTACCAGGATATCTTTCACCTATAGGACAAAATGGGAGTAATTGAAGCAAAGTAATAGCTTTAAATGTAGGAATAGCTCCAACATTAGTATCCATATAGTATGTCATCAAATATAAAACATTTAAAGATTTAAAAGCTTTTCCCCACATCTGTCTCTTGATTATCCTATTATTATGATTGTAATCAGTACTAACAGACAAAACAGATGAGAGGACTTCCACGATTACCGAGGAAGCCATCATCTTTGTTTTAGTTTTCTCATGCCGTTATGTCGTAACATTCTCCTCTTTTCTTTTGACAAGTAAGAAGGAAAGTGGACCAAAACTTTCAAAACAAGTAGATACTCCAAAAGTTGATAAAATAAACCAACAATGGGAGGAATCTTCTGTCATCCAAGAATAATCCATAAATTTTCTAGCACAACAAGTGCCAACGTGTCTACCATGAGTAGTTAGGCATCTCAACTTTTGATGACTACAAGATTGCAAAAGTATGCACTACACTCTAAGTACACGAATAATAATCGGCAATATGACATAAAGGTGACTTTCTGATAGTTACGCCGGGATTAACACGTGAAACTGGAACTTCTAGATTTACAAAGCTTACGGTGATAGCTTTCCCTCATTTAGAAACTATGTTAAGGTAGAAACTACGTTAAACGTACTATGAAAAAGTATCTTGTCATTGCATTGTTCAGTGTTCACCATCCCTTCCAATCTGGAAAATTAGAACCTTCTAAAATGTAGTGTGGTTTATGAGAACAACAAATGCTGTTCAAACTGCATCAAATCAATTGTGAGACATCTATAGGTGGCATCATAAAAAATATGTAGTGTGAGCCTTCTCAATCTTTGCTTCAATATCATTAAGACAAACACATCGGCTTTCTTTAAGAGTAGACAAACACATCATTTTAGCGTTTAGGTTCCACAATGTTAACATTTAACCATTTCTTACTTGCAACTCCATAATTATTTAGGTTCAACATTTTTAAGAAACGACTGCTGCTTAATTGCAACCTCCATGATTTTATTACTTGTAACATCTTTATAAAAAAAATTTTAAATTAGGTTCTTAAAAGTTGATAGGAACCACTTTTAGATCAAAATAAATAGAAAACTATGGTATTCGCAACACGATGAACAAAAATGCCTCAGCATTCTTTTGCGCTCTAATTTTGTTTCAAAGAGCCTGATACATCACTCTGGTCAGGTTGTGGATTTCAAATTTTTTTAAATCCAACAGCTCAAAAAGTTGTAACATGCAGTTTGCATTCTGCCTTGAAGATTATGTTCTTGGATAATCTGTCACTGAGGACATAAAATCTGTCAGAGGATAATCTGTCAGTTAGGGCATAAAATCTGCTCATGAATCATCTGTATAGTCTTTCTCTGCTTATCTACATTTTTTAGCAAAAAATCAGGGCTCTTGAAGTTCATTTATCATACACAAGCAATCAAAAACCAAGGATTTTAGGCCTGAAGGAGAAATTTGGTCATTTTGTGCATATGGTGTTATCGTGTTATTAAGCAATTGCACAGTAAGTTTTGCAGACATTTAAGTCAATCTCAGGTAAGCATATCAAAGCGAAGTTATCCTAAAGCATAAACACCTCTCATAATCAATAATTTCTCAAGATAGATTGATTTCTCCAAGGCGTTACTTTCGATTCTTCAGCAATCCAACAACCCCCTCATCACTCATTATATACAGTACTTCTATAGTTCTACTTAAGTGGAATAGGTGGTTCTGCAACAATTCTTTCCCCCAAGTCTTAAAACAAATTTGTGTTGCTTTACATAACTGGAATCTTGACAACATTCTAAGGAGATTAATCATTATCTGGCACCTCTTCAGAATTGAAGACAATGGACTCCTTTCGATGATTCTCAAGTATTGAGGGCTGGAGGGGTTTCTCATTTGGCTAATAATTAATTTCTGCAACAAAACAGTACAATAATTTACTGTTAATAGACCTTATAGCTTTCATGGCAAATTCCATTATAGTGTAACATCGCAATGCCCAACAATTTCAAACAAGTTAAAAGGACTGATACTAGTAGTCATTAATTTTGTCCGTTCTTTAGGGGTCTTCTTCAATTTGAGTTTATATTTAGAAGAGAGCATACTGCTATGACAAGGCTTTGAAGATGGAAGTGACAACACGAAAATTGATTTTTCACGCAAAGCTTCAATTTGTACAAGCTGGTCAAAATTACTATATAACATTATTATATTCCCTTCATCGGGTATGTTGCTAATATGAGTACGCGCAACACATTAACAGATGATATCATCATGCTGATTGCCGACAACAGTGAGTGTATACCTTTTACCAGATCAAGGCATTAAAAAAAATTAGTTTAATAGATATATACGAAAAAAAGATGATTACAGCATTCCCTGATAGGATTATTATTCGAGTTTCAATACAACAATGAAATTTGTTGTAGTTCTGAGAGAATTATCTATCTGCATATTTTTCCCTCTTTCCCAATGAGAGATGTAAAGTATTTTCAATTGCTCATAAGGTCCACTTGAGCACCACTCATTAGCTAAAGGACAAACGGCAAATTAGAGGCGCCTGCTTGGATGGGAAGAAATTGAAGATGAAAGATGAGAAATTAAAACACAAAAATTATTTTCTCTTGTTTGGATTGAAATTTAAGGTAAAGAATAAAAGAAATGAGAGAAAATTTAAAAAAATTATTACTCCAAAAGTGGGAATAAAGAGAAATTAAAATCTCTTTTATTCATCCTCAAATCAATATATGTTTTTGCACATTTTGCTATTACCTTTGCATAGTGCTTGGCTTCTTCTAAAAAAATTCTATTACTCAGAGAGTGGGGAAAAACATAATTAAAATCTATTTTATTATTCTCTAATCAAACAGGTTTTTGCACATTTTGCTTATCCTTTGCATAGTGCTTGGCTTTTCTTCTAAAATTTGTAAAGATGATAGATACTATAGACTTATAAGAAATGGCTAGATATATGATTATCTTATCTTGCTTATAAGTGTTTAGATTGTAACTATGATGTAGTTGTAATTTTTTTGTGAAATTAATGTACTACAACACTATCTTTTTCTTTTCTCCTCTTAAATAATCCAGACGAAAGTAAAAGTAAGGTCTCGTTTGGTAGTGTTGTCATTTTATTAGTTTTCTTAACAAAATTACTACTTCGTTCGATGCACTAGTAGATGACTTCTGTATAGTTGTCATGGTTGCTTGTGACCAGTGAGTGCCAGATGCCGGTTTGACCAGTGCCAGCCGCCAACCGGCATCTTCTTCCCAAAAAAAAAAGAATAAACAAGAAAAAGTTGCCTCAAGTTTTTTGTTGCGAAACAAGCAACCATTTGGATGCATGGACTGAAAGCAATCCGTCAGTCATCTGTTCACGCTCTATCGCATGGAATTTCTGTTTAAAGAAAATCTAAAGAAACTAGCAACAAAACCAAAAACAACCAAATTTCACTCTTACTTCTTTGTACATACAAAGAAGCGAGAAGATATTTATTTATTTCCTTTCATTTAGTCTTCATGGTGAACTTTTATGGAACTTACTGAGCTATGGAACATTTTGATATGATTAGCCAACAGATCAACCTCTGAAAGTTTCGATTCTGATTACCAAACCTTTCAATTCATTTGATTTGAGCCATTTGATATCTCCTCAGTATAAAATTTGGGCCCTGGACTTATTTTCATGGGAATACAGAAGTATGAATCATGCGAGATACTCTAATCAAGGTCGTTAACATAATCAACGCAACTAAATTCTAAGGTGGAAGAACAGAATTAAAAAGTTTGTACAAAAATCAAAACTTTTTAAAGCTTCGGTGGTCAGATCCACATAGGTCATAGTTCATGTAAGTTCCATAAATTTTTACCTTTTGCTTCCTTTTCGCATTCATTTCCTTTCTCGTCATCTTTCTCTTTCCATATCAAGTTATTGTCGACACCGAAATTCGGGTAAGTAAGAAAAGAACGGATAATAAGAAATTACCCTAATCTAAATAACCAGAGAAGCAGATGAGTTAGAAAAAGTTCGGGAAACGATCGACACAGCGGGATGACATGACCAGATCAAGAACAGATAAAACGGTGTGAACTAAATTGAACAAATAAGAAAAGATTAACGAAATCTGAAGCAGTGAAATTGAAGGTGGGGATTCGCGAGAACCCGAAAGAATTCCAAGATACCTGACATAACTTCACATCCGGCGCCCAAGAAAGCCTCTTTGATTGCTTTGCCCTCGCCGCCCCTACCATTGACGTTAACAAAGAAGAGAGAGAGAGAGAGAGAGAGAGAGAGAGAGAGAGAGGGATTATTTTACTATTATAGGTGATGATGATGGTCTCTATACAGGAAAACGCCTTAACGGCGCGGTGATTTGTTCTATGTGCGCCGGAGCTATTGATCGAAACCCTAGGGGGGCGGGGATTTATTAGGGTTTGAGGGGTCCTCTACCGTTTTCGAAAGAGAGGGAACGAGAGAGATTGGGGAAGGAGAAGGGGAAGAGGTAGGGGACGAAGAAGAAGAAGAAGAAGAAGAAGAAACCCTACGGAGTGGAGAACGGGCTTACTCTGGATTGCTCGCCTGGCAAAGTGAGCGTCTTTTCTGATTTCTCTTCGGCGATTTTGCATAGCACCTGATTTTTTATTTTTCTTTTCATCTTTGATCCCTCGATTCCCGACCTTTACTATTTATTTTTCGTTTGGTTCGGAATTAAGTAAAACTAAGTAAATTTAGAATTTAGCATAATTGAGTTGTTTTCGAAATTAAAAAAATAGTATTTGAATAGGTAAGATGGAATAAGAAGAATAATGAATAGTTATAAATAAAAAATAATTATATTGCCCTTTTTATTATATATGAATTTAAATTTCTAAATTTTATATTTTAATTTTTAAANATTTAAATTTTAAATTTTATAATTTTAATTTATAATTTATAATTCAAAATTAAAATCTATATTTTTAAATTTCAAATTTAAAAATTTAAAATTATAACTTTTAAATTTTAAATTTTAAATCAAATATCAAACTACAAATATAAAATGTCAAATTTAAGATTTAAATAATTAAAAATAATAATTTAAAATTTAAAATTTAAAATCTAAATATTAATTTTAAAATTTATAATTTATAATTTATAATTTAAATTTAAAATTTAAAATTTAAATCTATATTTAAAAATCAAATAGGGGTCCCAACCCTATTCCAATGGGATAACCCATTTGGGGTGCAATTAGCTAACCCCACCCTCCAAAATTTATGTTTCAGGTTAAAGGAGGGGATAACCCCTTTATCCCCCCCTTTAACCCCGAACCAAACGTCACCTTTTGGGTTTAAATGCATACAGATCCTTATAAACATATTCAATAGCATATATATATTATTATAAAATTTTACCTTTTATTTTTATTCCTGTAAAAGTCCTAATATTTTAAATATACACCTGCTGTTAAAATCTATCAAAAAATTATAGTTAACCATAAGTAAAATAATTGGCCCTGATTAATGAATGAGTTATATTAACATTTTTACCATTTTTATATTATTAGGTAAAATACTTCTTGGAATGATATTTCTGTATAATTCTAACAGTTATATTTTTAAAAGGATATATTTATAAGGGCAAAATATTATTTCACTTATTTGCTGTTAAAAAATAAACAGTACTCCACGATAACAAGCCAGAGAGGCAAATATAGACATCACTGGATTTTTTAGGGGATAAAATTTAAAAGTTGAACTTTGTAAGGATATATTTGTTATTCAATATATTTACAGGAGCTATATGCAATTAACCCTTTATTTTAAAAGACTTTTTTGGTATCTAGTCCTTTCAAAATATTTTATTTTATTATTAATATTATAAAAATTATAAATATAGAAAGAATCTATCTATACCCTATATTAATCCCCGTAATTTTATCCACATGGCAAGTTTTACTTAATTTTTGCATGTGCGACCTATCTGTCAGTTGTGGTATGTTTGGCTTAATTTAGTGCATGTGGAACCCACCTGTTGTTTTAGGGTTTAGAGAAAATATCTTAGCACGTGAGGCATGCCTATCATTTTATTATATATGGCATGTAGGGCCCACCTAATTGGTTTTAGGGTTTAGAGAACAAATACACTTTTTGAACCCGATCCTTTTGCTTTTTCCATTGTTGTCGCTTCGGGCCGGTTCGCTTCGTCGCTTCGGGCCAATTCGCTTCGTCGCTTCGGAAGCCATCGTTGCCTGTTCGCTTCGTCGCTTCGGAAGCCATCGATGCCGGTTCCCTTCGTCGCTTCGAAACCATCAATTTTCTTCTATGAACAGAAAATAGGGCCAAGTGCATGCGACATTGATTTTGCCTCCCTCCCTGCCGATTCCATTGGCGCCGCTTCATTCCCGTTGAATGATTCCCCTCTCGACTCTAAAATGGTCTCGATTCATTATCGCTTCGTCTTCCAACGCCGCATCGGATCGGTTCACCGGTTCGTTCCTTTCTTTGACATCACTTCGAAAACCGTCGATTCCCTTCGCGCTGTTTCCATTAGCGCCAAAGAATTGTCCGTCTTTTCCCATACCTCTCAGTGCCTATATAATGGTCATCTGCTCTCCTTTCCTCCGCATCATGCGACATCTCCGCTTCTGAGAAGAACTTCCACATTTCTTCTCAGAGCCAAGATATTAAGAAAGGTTGGAGCGTTGAGTAATTTTGTCGATTGGTTATTATTATTATTATTATTTTTATAATTTGGATTGCTTAACTGAGTATTTATTTATTTGTTTCAGGAAGCTAACAAAATTCGGCTGAAATTGTTCGGATCTGAATCTGTAAGTTTTCAGCTCATCGATTTTTTAGTTATTATTTTTTTTTGTAATTTGGATTGCTTACTATTTAATTTAGAAGTTTTAAATACCAAGTATTTATTAATTTGTTTCAGGAATCTAACAATATCCAGCTGAAATTGTTCGGATCTGAATCTATAAGTTTTCAGTTCATCTATTTTTTAGATATATATGCTTATTGTATCCATGTGTCTGATATAAACGTTAAAAAAAAAAAACACTAGAAACTAATTGTGTGAGACAATACTATACATATTAACAAATAATATGACGACAAAGTTTACTTCTTCCGAAAATTTGTTTATCTAAAGAAATAAATTTTGCCATTATAGTTTAATTTTCAGTATTTTCAAAATTTTAATTTGATGAACAAATGTATTGTTTTAGGGTTTTTTTTTNTTATTAGAATAGATGATGCTGAAACAAATTACATATTTTGACTGTAGAAATAGACAAAAATATTTTTCAGCAAATTCATCATGGTTTTTGGAATTCTGTGTATAAGTAAATAATTTTTGGTTAACTCCAATTCACCTATTTATAAGTAGTATATTGAGTACAAACCAACTTTGTCTCTGCCATAAACCTACACAGTTTTGATGTTTTTACACCTCTTTCATTGGTTTTATTTATCTTCTTCCTTTTCTAATAATATCTATTTATAAGCCTATGTTAACCCCTGTAATTTTTAATCCATGTGGCATGCTTGGCTTAATTTTTATACATCTACAACCCATTTCATGAGTAAAATTGCCAAAACTTGCATGGTATGGCAACTTGGTTGGAATTTAGACATTTGTTGCAACCACTGATTTCTCTTACAAATTGTTTCAAAGACATTTTAAATGTGGAAACAAACTATACTCATAGTATGGCAACTTGGCTTTCTTTTTTATCTATGGGACCAAACTATTCATGTTGCATGTATGTCTTAATTTGGGGCATGTGTCACCTCCCTGTCAGTTTTTCAATTTCTGTTTAAACGTTTATGGCATGTGGGACCCACCTATTGGTTAAGGAGGCTCTTATAAACCGGATTTTGATATTCGAAAAACCGGATGCTCTTTTGAATCGGTTTGGTGGTTCATTTCTTTCTTTGTCGTCACTTCAAAAACCATCGTTCCTCTTCTATGGATGAAAAATTGGGCCATATAAAACATCGATTTTCCTTCACTCCTTGACATTTCCATTAGTCCTACTTCATTCATGGCAAATGATTCGCCTCTAGATGGAAAAATGGTCCCACTGTTGCTTACAGGTTTCGGACAAATAATCTCGGAAAAATGGTTTCATCAAGAATGGTGATATACTGCTACAGGTTTTGTTCTTTTCATTCTTTCTGTGTTTAATTTTTTTAAAAATGCTTCTAGCTCTCCTGCTGCTATTTCACTGAATTTGCTGTTGGTGTTGGCAATGATGACCGAACGAAAAAGTCTAATAATTACTTATCGACAAACTTTTTGCATGGTATGGCAATTTGGATGCCATTTAGGCAACTGTTGCAACCACGAATCACCTTTACAATTTGTTTCAATGACATTTCACATGTGGAAATCAAATTTGTTTATTGATATAACTTATTGATTATCTGAGTCTATTCATCTATGTTGTTTTACTCATTTTTTTGTTGGTTTTGCTTCTGCTACTTGTTTTTCCTGCCTTTGCAAATATAGCGAAATAATGGTTATGATTTACTGTAGGTTTGGTTTCTTTCATTCTTTTTGGATTTATTTTTTTAAAAAAAATACTGCTGGCTCTACTGCTACTGTTTCACTTATTTTCCCTTTGGTGTTGGCGATGATGACCGAATGAAAAAAAAACAATGATTGAATATCAATATAGATTTTGCATGGTATGGCAACTTGGATGGCATTTATGCAACTGTTGCAACCATTGATCAACCTTACAATTTATTTCGATGATGTTTTACATGTGAAAATCCCCTCTGTTGATTTCTGATATAACATATTAATTTTCTGAGCCTACACATCATGTTGTTTTTACTCTTTTTTTTGTTGGTTTTGCTTATTCTCTTTTTTCCTGTTTTTGTATGATCCCCACTTTTGTTTTTGCTGCATTTGCAAATTTTCAAATCTAATTTTAAGTCCACATGGCAAGTTTTGCTTAATTTGGGGCATGTGGTATCTACCTGACAGTTGTGGCATGTTTGGCTTAATTTGGGGCATGTGGGACCAACATGTTAGTTTTTTATTCCTTTTTAAATGTCAGGGCATGTGGGACCCACATGTTGTCTTAGGGTTTAGAGAAAATATCTTTTTCTGAATCGGATCCTTATCTTCAAGCATGCGGGACCTGTCTGTCATTTTTTCGATTCTCTTTAAATATTATGGCATGTGGGACCCACCTATTGGTTATAGGGTTTAGAAAGAAAATACTCTTCTGAACCAAATCTTTATCTTGAAAGACGGGTGCTCTTCTGAACCGGTTCGCCGGTTCATTTTTTCCTTTGTCGTCACTTTGGAAGCTATCTTTTTCTTCTATGATTAAAAAAAAGGGCCAAGTGCGACATTGATCCTGCTTGCCTCCCTGCCATTTCCATTGGCGCCACTTCATTCCCGTCGAATGATCTACCTCTCGACTCTATAATGATCTCAATTCATCATCGCTACGTTTTCCAAAGCCGCATGGGATCGGTTCGCCGGTTTGTTCCTTTCTTTGTCGCTGCTTCGAAAACCGTCGTTCCTCTTCTATGAACGAAAATTGGGCCACATACGACATCGATCCTACTTCCCTTCATGCCGTTTCCATTAGCGCCGAAGGGTTGTCCAGCTTCTCCCATATCTCTCAATGCCTATATAATAGTCATACGCTATCTTTTGCGTTGCATCCTACGACATCTCCACTTCTAAGAAGAACTTTCATATCATTTTCTCTGAGCCAACAGATTACGGAAGGTCGCAGTTTTGAACTGATTTTTGAGATCTCTAAAAATCTGGATCCTTTTCTCAACTTTGAACCGGTTCGCTAAAGTTCTGCAAGCTTTTCTATTACTTTTGCATTAGATTTGTTTTATTTGTTTTTTCTCCTTTATGTTTACAATTACTTTTCGATTAATTTAAGAAATTAATTATTTGCATAGATAATAACACTATGATTTATTTATCTTTTTTATATATACTACTTATAGTTTATTTATTTTTAAAATTAATATTTTCACTTACTTTTACTATATTTTAATAATATTGTAAGGACTGAGATTTTTACAGTGCAACTAAACTCTCTGTTGATGATGTTTATGTGTGTAATTTAATTACATAAGCACTCGTCAAGTTTCAGGAGAAAATGAGCTAGAACAGAGAAGTTACACGATTATTAGTTTTCACTTAAAGTGAATAGTAACCCGATTTTCTGGAGAAGCTACGGAGTAGAGTTGGCTTTCGGCATGTATCGGACTCCGTTCATAGCGATCCAATAGCTCGTTTCGATCGGTTCAGCTGTTCTGGAACCAATGGCACTGACGGATTTCAGATCTGATGCACGGTTTTCGAGAAAAAGGAGTTTTACCGAAAAGAGGGTTTTCGCTCTTTGCTTTTCTGTGCATTCTAAAGCTTCTCGCGCTCCGTGCTTGTGACCTGGAGTAGGGTGAAGAATGTTTCGGGTCCCTACTAGTGGTAGGGAAGTCAATTTCTATGCGAAGTTGGTTTAATGGGTTTACACATTGGTATACGTGCGATATATGGATTAATTAGAGAGCGGATGGGTTCCGTCGCGAATCCATGACCAAATTGGATGAAACGAAATCGTAGTTTCGATGCCCCTGTTGTACTGAACGCGATGGCTCAGTCGGATCGAAAATCCGACGGACGGATCTTCGGGAATCGTGAAAAGTCTGCTGAGAGGTCAAGTTGGCAAAATCGATTATTCGCGAAAAGGTCCAATATTTTATGCGTGGTCTTGCGCGAATTCGAACGTCGAGGGACCTATACGCATAATCCACATGCAGGCAGGGGGCTGGACTGTAAATATTAGACTTTGGAGGGGTTCCTCGCAAAGTGACACCTTGTATAAAATAGGCATCTAGGGTTTCCCATGACTTTTTGGCTGCCCACTTTCACCTAACTAACCCTAGCCGCCTCAGCACCTCCCTGCCCAACCCGTGCGCACGCCCCGGCCGCCGGCGTGCTGCTCCGGCCGCCGGAAAAGCTACCTCGACCTCCTCTTTTGCTCTCTCGGCCACCCTCTCCTCCGACTTGGCCGAAGTTGCGAAGAAAGCTTCTTTCATCCCTTGGAGCATCATCCTCTGGTCGAGGCCCATCTCCGGCGTCCTCCCCCGCCGGCCCCGGTGTCACGCCCCGGGACCCAGCGGAAGCCCGCCCGGCGCGTGCCCAGACCCGCCATATGTCTACAACATATAAGGCGTCTAGAAACAACAATAATACAAGCAATAATACAAGACATCTAGGAGTATCAGAGCATAATAAATGTCTAAATGCTACAACAAGGAATAAGGATGAAACTGTAAATTCACTAAATAAGACATAAAGTAAATACAATAGGAAATCCCAAATACAAGTGCTATAGGTAGGTACATAGGTGGTCTCTATACATGGATACAAAAATCTCACACTCTCTCAAAATACAAAAGAAGGAGTAACCACCTAGGCAAAGACCGCTCCTCGCTAGCTAGCTAAGCGATCCCCTTGCCGCGATCCCGTGCCTCCGCCGGTGCCGAAGGCTCTGAAAAGTAAACCATAAAACAGGGGCGTGAGAACTATTAGAAATAGTTCCCAGTGGGCAATTACTGACTTCAGTGAATGCACCACAAGGCCC
>NC_033642.1:3015610-3016186 GCF_001540865.1 Ananas comosus
ATTTCTTCAACTTGGCATAAAGCTCCTTTTCCCGAAGTACTTGGAGTACAATCCTCAAATGTTCCTCGTGATCTGCATCACTCCGAGAGTAGACCAAAATGTCGTCGATGAACACCACGACGAACCTGTCTAGATAAGGCTTGAAAACACGGTTCATTAGATCCATAAAAGCTGCCGGGGCATTAGTGAGCCCGAACGGCATAACTGTGAACTCATAATGTCCATACCGTGTCCTGAAAGCCGTCTTTGCTACATCTTCGGACTTGATCTTTAATTGGTGGTATCCCGACTGCAAGTCGATCTTGGAATACACACACGATCCCTGAAGCTGATCAAACAAGTCGTCGATCCTCGGCAACGGATACTTGTTCTTGATCGTGACTTTATTAAGCTCACGATAATCCACACACAAGCGAAGCGATCCGTCCTTTTTCTTGACGAACAAAACCGGTGCTCCCCAAGGCGAAACGCTTGGTCGGATGAAGCCTTTGTCCAACAAATCCTGCAGTTGCGCCCTCAGCTCCCTCAGCTCTGCCGGTGCCATCCTATAGGGTGCCTTTGAGATTGGGGTAGTCC
>NC_033642.1:3016935-3017407 GCF_001540865.1 Ananas comosus
GTTTCAAACCACAATTCTCGGGACTCGAACCATGGGTCGGAACACTGTCTACGACCCTTCAGAAAGTCTGAGATGGCTCGTCACACAGATCAAACACTCAAACCTCGCAATTTGCAAAGGTCCAGTGCGTCACACCCGGCCACCCCCGAGCACCGTCGGAGCCACCCCTGCTCCCTGCGGCCAGCTCGGGTCAGCCCAGACCGAGCCGGTTCGAACTCGGCGTCCACGCCTTATCTCGGCCGCGTCGCCCTCCTGTCGGCCCCGGCGACCTCCGGCAGCCCGGCGCGCGCGTCCCCCGCCATCCCCGCATGCCGCCGGCCGCCGCTGCAACATCCTGCGGCCGCCTGGAACCGTGCGGGCTGAGGCCGAGTCCGTTCAGTTTCCAAGCGCCGCCGCCGCCCACCGAGGGGTGCACCGCCTTCCCCTTGGCCTCCGGCGCCGCACCGTAGCCGCCCCGACCTTCTCCGGCCGC
>NC_033642.1:3017432-3030389 GCF_001540865.1 Ananas comosus
GGCAAAATCCGCCGACGGAACGCGGTTTTGGTTTGGAATTATTCCGACGATGCTTCGTGAGCTATTGTGTAGTCGCCGAGCCTTGTTGGCTGGTCACTCACATCATTTCGAGAGTTCAGAAATGACGGGTGAGCGACGGTGGGTTCCGGTGTCGAAATAGACACTTCCGGGAACCCGGATCGGAACGATTATCCGACGATAATCGTTTCGGAGTGAGTTAAGGTCTCTGCTGCCAAGTCACACGTAAATTTGTATTTAGGGGCAGCGGGTGACTCGTGGTACGAGTCGGTGCCTTCCGGGATAGTCCGTGGGTCCCTGCAGAGTCTCGGTGCGATTACGGGATTTCCAGCGTATTACGACGATCGGTTTGGGAAACCGATTCTCGTGGGTTTGTGGAGTAAGAAATTGGCAGTACAATAGTGCAGTCTAGCAGCAACTACAGAAGTGTATTCTAGCCGTCACTACTCAACGTGAGAGTGACATTGATGGATTCTAACACTTCAAGATGATAAATTGGAGCATCCTCTAGAACTATCTCGTTGTGTGGAGCAGGGGAAGCAAGTTATTTAGCCAAATTGTCGAGGATTTGAGCTCCAACTGAGGTAATTTGGTCGTAATGCTGATTTTCGATCTTTAAGCTTCATTTTTTGGAGTAATGACTCCAACATTCTTGTGAGTGATTCTTAAGGGCTTCTAGCTAATCTATGCCGAAATTGTAGCTGATTCAAAGTTACTCTAAGATGAATAGTAAGGTACATTGGCTCCGAATTCAGTAAATTTGATTCCAAAGTCGAATTCATATGTAGTATTGACTTTCATTAGAAATTTATTCGACCCTTGATTTCGTTAAATCTGGTAGGGATTTTGGGATTTCTTCTTCAATTCCCTTTTAATTGGAGTTAGGAGAAGGTATTTGTGGAGTTTCAGTTCAATCCGTAATCGGATTAGTGCACTAGGTGGGTTAATGTCTATCGAAATCTTCGGAATTCCTCCTAAGTTGTAGAGATATCAGCATGCATTCTTTTGCATTGATCATCATATTTAGTAGCTCGAATTTATAGATTTGCATGTCTTCATATAAAATCTAAATTTAGAGCTTAATCTAATAATTTTAGATAAATTTTTACATGCTGAACTGGAATTTGCCTTAGGAAAAAACTTTCAAAACCTACACACTTCATTTTTTGATAAAGTTAACATATTTAGCTTCAAAAGCTGGTTTCACCTTGGTATCACTGCTGTTAGGGTGTCGTGGATACTTAGATTAGTGTAGGTTGAGATTACGCTCGTGTTGAGAGGCCGAGCCTACTTTTACAGCAAAGTTGAGACTTTCGTGTCGACGAGTGCCTTTCGAATTAATGGTGGACCCGCATATCTACTTTTCGCATCAGATTATGCCTAGGGCACGTTAGCCACGATTCTTAGACCTGTTTGATCCATTTGCATTGATTATAACCTCTGGTTGCCTGATTGAGCTTGACAGGTTCGCAATTATACTCAGTTGGGTCGAGCCCACGAGTGCCTCTCTAGAGTTTCGCTTTTGTGCGTCGCAGTGGTCCCGATTGGGCATTGTACTTGGATCGGCCACCCCTATGGGTGGTGTACGATGTAGCTTAGGGCACAAGCTAGACGGGCCACTTGGCAGTCCCTTGGATTGGGTTAGTGTTGACTGTTTCTCAGATAGTGGTGCATAGGTTCATAGAGAGCATGACATGAATAGTGGTATGGTAGTGGCCTTGTATCTGTAGAGTTTCTCCTGTTTTCCTTACCGACTAGTTATATTGTTTGTCTTGTAGACTTAATGGGTAGCCCGTTGGGGTCGAAGACGGCACCCACTAAGAACTATTTTGTTTTATAGTAGTTCTCACAACCATTATTGCCACTTTTCTTACAAAGTCGTCAATTGTCGCTGCTACTTCTGATCGAGGTAAGGGAGTCGTGAGCAAGATTCCTATCTACTCCGGTCGTCGTGCTAGAGGAGTACTTCCTTTTTAGAGATAGTTACGTTTGTCGTAGTCATGTACATACAATGGTACTTATTTTACTATTCAGAGTTGAGTGATGATGATGATGTACTTTTGGATATTTTGTACAGCTTGGACTACATGTATGCACAGATGGCTAGTTAGTAGTTACTTCTATTTTAGTAGCTCTGTTACTCTCTAGTAGTGGATTTTGTATAGGTACTGTTATCGCTTCTGTACATAGGGCCACTTGTGTATACGGCGGATCTGTTGATGAGCCCGGGTAGTACTAGAACTCGGGGCGTGACACTGGGACTCCCAATGTTACATATATTTATATATAACCTAATATAAGGATGTTAAATTACGTCTGTCCATCAAGAACGCGTCCACATACATCCTAGCCGTTGGATCGATCGTATCTTTATAGATCGTCTTGAATAGATTGATTGTATCTTTATATATCGCCTTGAATAAATCACATTGGCCACATCCAACACTAATGGCTCTATCGTCATCGTTATTGTCTTCCTCCTCCATGAACGATCTCATTGTGGTGGAGCTGCGGCCCTATGGCTGTAATATACTGAATTTCAGTATTGCATACTGAATTTTGATTAAATTGGCAAAATATAAATAAAATAGTATAAAATATTGTTTGGAAGAGTTTGACGAGATAAAAAAAAAATTGTATTAGCAATGAATTAAGAAACATTCAAAAAATATGAATGAGTTCAATAACCTGGTGAGGAAACATAGTTTACATTTAGATAAAAATTAAGCAATGTTATGAAATTTTACAGAATCTTTAGCTTAATATATAGAGCTTAGATTTAAAACTTTGTGTCATTCGGACACTCAAGCAATGAAAACGGAGTGTATCAATGATCCATCGAAAATTCTGCTTGGTAGGGTTTTTGGTGACCAAAAGTGATCCAAATCTGAAAAGTCAAAATAGATTACTATTGATTAATTTTAGTTGAACCTGAGTGTCAAATTTGAGCCTAAACCGACATTCTGAATGGCTCCAATTAAGTATATCAAATCAAAACTGAGATGGATTATCCTAATAAGTTAAGGATAAGGATGGATTACATGTTTCTTATTAGTTATAAAACATATCTCCTAGTGGATATCTATTATGGATATCCTAATCCTAATCTCTATGTGAGATTCAGGATATTTTGGAGGGTTCCGTTATTCTATAAATACGTCCTCTTTTTCTCTCCCATATCATATGATCTAATTTCATCTAAGAGAATCTACAATCAATCTTCCTTCTTCCCTCTTCTTTCTTTCTGGGATTTCCACCTACGTTCTCGGGATTTTAGAGTGTGGACATAGAAAAGGACTCTGGTAGCCCTCTTCGATTGGCACCCGTTATATCCGATCCGTGACGCGAGGCGTAGGCGTGGGAAAAGCCGAGATACGTGGGAGATCTAGAAGTATCAAGACCAGGACGATCCAAGAAGGCTAATAAAACAAAAAATTCAATCCGATTTCGGTTCCTGGATACGTTGGCTATCCAGTTTGTACGTTTCCGCTGCCCTCAAATTTCCAACAATTAATAAGGTCGCGGTTGCACCAGGACCGCCGGCGGTTGCGGCAATCTTATGTGTCCGTCGTTTTTCTTCCCCCTCGCGGTTGCGCTAGGACCGCCAGCGGTTGCGGCAATCTTATGTGTCCGTCGTTCTTCTTCCCCCTCGCGGTTGCGCCAGGACCGCCGGCGGCTGCGGTAATCCTGTGTGCCCACCATTCTTCTTTCCCCGTTAATTCATTAATTGATAAAGTCGCGGTTGTGGCGGGAATGCCGTGGTTGCGGCAACTCTGTGTGCCGCCGTTCTTCTTCCCCCTTCCACAGTTCGCCACTTATTAATGAGTTCGTGTTGCGCCGAGATTGCAGGTGGCTGTGGCAATCTTTCGTGCTCGCTCTCTCTTTCTTATCTCTCATTAATAAATGTCACATCACCCTTCTCCATCCTCCTTTACAGGTTGCGCGAGGCCTCTGTTCTCTGCCATGGTGCTGGCTATAAATGGGGCTTCCACCTTCGATGGTTCACCATTACTTGCTCACATTATTAATGTAAAAGTAATATAACATATTAATTATTGGTGTATCACCAATCACAACACCGCTGTATCTTTCCAACTTAGCTAAAAAAAAAAAATTGATGAACAATGATAGAGAAATTTAAAAAAATTTGCTTCGGCAGTTACCCACCGTATTGCGCGGGTAACTACACTAGTTACTTATTAATTTCATATATATATATATATATATATATATATATATATAGAGAGAGAGAGAGAGAGAGAGAGAGAGAGAGAGAGAGAGAGAGAGAGAGTTTTAAAAGGAAACAGTTTTAAAAGGATTTTCGAATGTTTTTATCGATGATTGAGTAGAGTTTAAAAACAAAGCTTCCGCGTGGGGAGCACTTTCAAATAGGATGCTTGTTTTATTGCGCATTGCATCATCCAGCTACAGAGTGTTTAGAGGCATGCATCATTTCTAAGAATCGCTAGCTGAATGAAAATACATGGCATAAATTGATTGTGGATTGGTAAATGTAGGTTGTTGTTGTGATCCTGTTGTAGCTGTTGGTATGCCGTACAAATACAAAGGAGATTCTGTTCGTGTGAATAGAGAAACTTTGTATTTGTGACTAGTCTGTACGTCAAGTGGGCCAGGTTGAAAAAAAAAAAAAATTTTGGCACGTTTTCCGCAACTCTGGTTTCAAAGATTGAAAAAGGCTTTTAAAATCGGCCCCGGGATGTGACAGATCTGAGCGAAGGAGAAAGAGACTTCGGAGCACGTCCGAGCACTCAATCCGAGTGACGAAGTTGGTCGCAACAGAAAAGGAAGACTAGGAGAGAAAGAAGAAGGAAATGAGGTAGGAAGATGGAGATGGGTTTTTGCTCTGATCGAAAAATAGGGGATGGGCTTTAGAAAGTGTTGGTCCCAGAGAAGAAGGTCCCAAAGAAGAGAGCTTAGGATTTTTGCTATGAGCATAGAAGGGCGAGGGACATTTTTTTTCCCTTTAACTTCACGCTTACCCTCTCCATTAACGGACGTGCTTCGTTAACCTCCACATAGACATCTGTTTGCGGGAACCGGATCTCAAAGTAAGATCAAAGCTAAAAAATTGGGAGGACTAAGGCTAGTATCCTCTTAAAAGGATAGCAGCCTTAATATATATATATTAAATTTGTTGCCAAATGAAAAGTCAGTAAAACTACACTTTTTAATAAAACTATAGAAATCATATATTAACTAAACCAATTTAATATCCTTATATTTCTTATGAACGACATCCAATGACTAAAAAATTTTTTGGTAATTTTTTTTTTTTATTTTCTAACTTTTAAATTTTTTGATAGTAGGTATTAGTTTCAATTTATATTAAAATAATATCTAATATTCCATTCAAAACTTTTGAAATATCTTATATACCCTTTTTTTTGTTTCAAATATACCCCTTGTATATTTCTCCGATATTCAAAAATATTCTTGCTGTTAATACCAATTAAGAATCTCGGGTTAAACACAGGTTAAATTTTTATTATAATTAAAAAGAGTCAAATACCTTTTTCTCTAACTAAAGGGCAAATAAAAAAAGTTTGTGATAGTAGAAGAGTATATTTGAAAAGCTAAAAAGTCAAAATACATCATCAGCCCTTAACTTAAGGACAAATAAGAAAAGTGAGTGACATTAGAATTGTAGAAGGTATATTTGAAAGGAAAAATTAATAATTTCATAAATATAACAGTTGTTGCTAAAATTCATTAACAGAATTTAATTTCTATAAATGTATTTGAAATAAATTGAAATATTTTAAAAAATATTTTTAATATTAGTTCTCTAAAAGAGATAAAAAAGAAAGTGAAAAACTTCTCGGGTGCGTTTGGTTTGCGCTATCTTTTAAGATTCCTAATAATCCAATAGGAATAAAAAAATATGACGGTGTTTGGCTAAACGCACAAAGTAATCTAGTTGGTAATACTGGATTTACTTGGGAATGAGATGCATCCCAGAGTACTAATCTCATTCCTTTGAGGGAGGATGGGTATCCTTATATTAATGGATTGGAATTATTATAATATGTCTAATCTCTTTTTTTCTTTCCTACCCGCCGGCTAGTTGGTATTATTTTTCTTTATACTCTAACCTCATATCTCTCTCTAAACTTATCTTTTTATTTCTAAACTTCAACCCTTTTTTCTCTCTCTAAATTAAGCTATTTCTCAACCTCTTTTTCTAAAATCTCAACCCTCTCATTCTCTCTAACCTCGACTATATTTCTCTTCCTATTTCTTTAATTATGCTATCTCTTTCTAACCTATATTCTCTCTCTCTTTTTTTCTAAAAAGATGTTGAAATTTTTTATAGTATTATTTAAAATTAAATAAATAAATAAATAAATTGTATATATTTTTCGTAATCTTAAATAACATGACTAAATAATATGACCGAACAAACCAAACACCGAAATACTACATTCTTAGTAATAGGATGAATAGGAATAAGATTCTCCGATATCTTTTTACTCCTAGTAATCTTTCATAGTGAGAACCAAACGCGCCCTTCAGGGTATATATCACACCTCGGATTATCACGTTTGCCCGGGCACGCCAACAGACCCACCATATACATAGAAATTTTTCGTGTATACGAAGCGATAGCTGTACCTGTAATCAAATCATAGCTACAACCAAGAGTATAGAGCTACTAGAACTAAAACATATATAAAATATAAAGGGTTCAATGTACATACAAAGTCCACAATAACATCTCGCTCCAGCGAGTACCACAACTACATAACAATATGTACATAAAACCCAAAACTACCTCTGATTAGTGCTCCTCTAGCAAATGACCAGGGAAGGGACAACTCTAACTCGTGACTCCCTTGCCTCGGTCGGAATCAGCAACAGTAGCAGCCGCAGTCGAAGGCTTTGCAAAAAGGTGGTAACAACTGGGTATGAGAACTACTACAAAACAGAGTAGTCCTCAGTGGGCATCGTCACCGATCTCAACGGCCCACCCACTAAGTCTACAGTAAGGTAAGCAAAGGATAGTAAGGAAAGCTGTAAAGAACTTTACAGCTACATACCACTATACTATAGCTAACCAACACAGGCCATCTATAGACATAAACATGCATCACTAGCTACCACTGACTCAATCTCACACGGGCTGCCCAAACGGACCCACCCTGCATGTAACCAAGCTACACCGTACACCACCCAAGGGGGTGGCCGGTTCAAGTAAACTGTCCAAACAGGACTGCTGCGACATCAACGCAAGTCAAAACCTCACTTCGGAGCGGCACTCATTGGCATGACCCAACGGAGTATGCAAGCATGTCTCTGTCGAGCTCAATCAGGCTCACACAGGCTATAGTCAATGCAAGTGGGTCAAAACTAGTCTAACAACCAAAACTCACGTACCCTCAGCACAATTTAAAATAAGATGTAAACATCTGGATCCACCATCAACTCTGACGACACCCGACAATACAGAACAGTCTAAACACTACTATAAAATGAGCTCGGCCCCATAGTACGAGTGTAATGTCAACCTACACAAATCTAAGTATCCACTACGCACTAACGGTGGTGACACAAAAGAACAACAGCTCCTGAAGCTAAATCTGATAACTTTTCGAAAACTGATAGTGTAGATTTAATGACTTTTCTCCTAAGTCAATTCCAGGTTCATCATATAATTTTGTCTAAATTACTAAATCATGCTCCAAAACTCAGATTTCATAAAACATGTAAATTCCTGAATTTGAGCTACTAACATGATAACAAAAGCAAAAACTACATGCTGACAATTCTACGACTTAGGAGGAAATCCGACGATTTCGATAAACATCAACTCACCTCGAACGCTCGTCCAACGTCGGCTAGAAGTCGATAGGAGAAATCCCGCACGCTCGCTCGACCTCCAACAGCTCAATCGAGAGACCCACGCGCACGAACGGTCCTCCGAAAAAAAACGACAAATCCGAACGAGCTCGATCCTCAAATCCCCAACGCACGATGTATACCAACTAGAGAGAAAGAAGAAGGAGGAAAAATGCTGTTCTCCAAGCTCCCTACGCATATATATAAGCTGGGTCGGTTGGGATGATCGATAATTAAACCAAATTACCCCTTACCAACTCACTTTTGCCTCTGGGGCACCGGTACTCAACTTGAATACCAATACTCGGCCCTCATTCTGCAACCTCGCGCGCTGGGTACCGGTATTAGCCCAATGCGGTACCAGCACTCAAGCTCGATACCGGTACTCAACAACAGGTACCGGTACTCAGCATCAAACTGCGCAAATTCGAGAGCATCCAGTTCAAAAATCCCTCTGGGGTACCGGTACTCCTCTCAAGTACCGGTACTCAACACTGAAATCTGTACTTTGCATATTTCGGTGTCAGCTTTCCACTCTCGCATTGCGCGGAGTCCGTTTTGTGTCCAATTCGCGCAAAAACGACTCTGACTTATGTCGACACCCACCAGACATGTCGACAAGCCACAGATGCTGAAGTCACACAGACTGCTAAACACCCGGGACACTACATCCTCCCCCACTACGAAAGGTTTCGTTCTCGAAGCTTAAATCATACCACAACACTGGGTCTCAAACAAGTAGGGGTAGGACTCTTGCATCACCGTCTCCGGCTCCTAAGTCGCCTCACGCTCCTCGTGATTACTCCATTACACCTACACGTGCGGTATGACCCGGTTGCGTAATTATTTCGTCTCACGAGCAAGAATTCGCACCGGTCGCTTCTCGTACCTCAGGTCCTCGCCTAACTCAAGTAGAGTGAAGTCGATCACGTGTGAGGGGTTGAAAACATATCTCCTCAAAGCCGAGACATGGAACACATCGTGGATATCGGCAAGTCGCGGGAATAGTGCAATCCTGTAAGCTACTGGCCCGACTCGCTCCATAACCTCAAAAAGGCCAACAAATCGTGGACTGACTTTCCATGAACCCCAAATATGCAAATCCCTTAGGATGGCGAGACTTTCAGGAACACGTGATCACCAACCTGAAACTCCAAGTCTCGTCTCCTGATATCAACATAGCTCCTCTGTCGACTTTGGGTAGTCTCAAGATGTTAGCGCACAACTCTGACCTTCTCCTCTGCCTCCAATAGAAGATCAGGACCCAAAGTCTTCCTCTCACCCACATCACTCCAATGTAAAGGGAATCAACACTTGCGTCCATACAATGCTTCAAACGGAGCCATTCGAATGCTCGCTTGATAGTTGTTGTTGTACGCAAACTCAACCAATCTCAAGTGTCGATACCACCCTCCTCCAAAATTCAGGACACAAGCTCGCAACATGTCCTCTAGAGTCTAAATGGTCCGCTCTGACCGACCATCTGTCTGTTGATGAAATGCTGTGCTGAAGTGGAGCTGCGTACCCAAAGCCATCTGAAGGCTATTCTAGAAATGCGAGACGAACGTCGAGTCTCTATCTGATACAATTGAGGTAGGCACATCATGTAACCTCACTACCTCATCCGTATATAACTGGACGAGTCGCTCTCTGGACCAAGTAGTCTGCACTGTTAGGAAGTGAGCAAACTTGGTCAGTCTATCCACTATCACCCAAATAGCATCAAATCCACCATGTGCTCTCGGTAAACCCACGACAAAATCTATCGTGATCTAATCCCATTTCCACTCAGGCACTGGAAGATTCTGAAGCTTGCCAGCAGGTACACGATGCTCTGCTTTCACCTGGTGGCAAGTCAGACACTGAACCACACATCTTCCAATGTCTCTCTTCATTCCATTCCACCAGAACTGTGCCTTTAAATCCTTATACATCTTGGTTCCACCAAGGTGAACCGTATAAGGCGAGTAATGAGCCTCTCTCAAAATCTTCTCTCGGATCTCTGAATCCATAGGCACACACAATTGGTCCCTATATCGCAGTACTCCCGAACTGTCCATAGCAAAGGCCTCTGCCTGTTCCCTTTCTATCTACTCCCGAATCCTCAATAAATGAGAGTCTCCACTCTGTTTCTCCCTGATTCTATCCAACAGAGTAGGCTGCAAGACCATAGACATCAGTCTTGCAGTAGTCACAAGTAACACTACCTCGAGCCTCAGTCATTGTAACTCCTCAAGCAACGGTCTTTGCTGAGTGATCAACAAGCTCCAACTCTGCACAAACTTCCTGCTCAACGCATCTGCCACCACATTCGCCTTGCCGGGGTGATACTGAATACTGAAATCATAATCTTTCAACAACTTCTACTACCGGCGTTGCCTCAGGCTCAACTCCTTCTGGGTGAATAGATACTTGAGACTTTTATGATCTATAAAGATCTCATAGTGCTCACTATACAGATAATGCCGCCACAACTTCAGTGCAAACACCACAGTGGCAAGCTCTAAGTCATGCGTAGGATAAATCTTCTCATAATCCTTCAGCTGCCGGGAAGCATAAATAATTACCCTACCATGCTGGATCAGAACACAACCCAATCCGTTGTGTGATGCATCACTGTAGATCACAAATCCTTTCCCTATAACTGGAAGGGCAAGGATAGGAGCCGACATCAATCTCTGTTTCAACTTATCGAAGCTCCTCTGGCAATCCTCACTCCAGACAAACTTAATTCCTTTACAAGTCAATCGAATGAGGGGTGTAACACACTGGACCCTTGCAAATTGCGAGGTTCGAGTGTTTGATGTGTGTCTCGAGTTTTTTCAGATATTTTGGAGGGTCGTTGACAGTGTTCCGACTTATGGCTCGCATCCCGAGAATTGAGTATTAAAGCTTAGAGCTAAGGTCTCCAAAGAGAAAGACTTAGGCTGCTCTTGGGTTGCATTCTGCAGAGGGATGTACCGGTACAACATTGAAGTTGTATTGGAACAGGAGGTTGTACCGGTACAACATTGGATTTGTACCGGTACACCGATCGATTTTCTGCCAACCCGAGGCTCGGGTTGCGCGTACTGAGGATTTGTACCGGTACACTTTTTCGTGTACCGGTACACTTTGCAAACTGCAGTTTGGTAGTTTTTGAGAGGTGTTTCTGGAATTGTAGCAACACTACAAGTATCCCACGCCTCCCCTCTTGTTCCCTGAGCTTGGAAGTAGTGGAGAGAAGGTAAGGGAGCCCTCCACCCCTTCTCTTTGATTTTCTTTGATTTTTAGTTGGGATTTTGAAGATTAAACCCTTCTTTTTGCTCATTTGTGTTTCTTGGTGCCATTTCCACCATGGGAGAAGGTTGGGAGCTTGGACTGAGGCTTGTTGGAGGAAAGATCTCCAACTCTAGTTGACTTTGAGCATTGTTTGGAGCTTCTCTTGAGATTAGTAACATGTTTCTGGCCCTAGATTCATGTTTTGATGGATTTTGCTAGATAAAACCCTAGAAATGAGATATTAGGGCTTATTTTGGAGATTTTTGATTTAAGACTTTTGGAGCTCAATTGTTTGAATTAGAACCTTCATCTAGGTTGGATTAGAAGGGTTCTTACTCTTATTTGGAGATTGAGAGAGTTTTTCACCATTTAAGGTGAGTTTTTGCCCTATTCTTTGGATTGGTTAATGTTTAACCTATGTGTTGTTCGTATCGTTCGTGTAACTTTCCTAGTTTCACCTTTAGGGAGCTAAGAGGCTTGTGGGCACCTTTATCGGCTCAAACGAAGGATCGTGAGGAGACTTGGTGGGCCCACCAAAATGAGATAAATTTCTCGTTTGATGGTTATACTTGCCGTAAAATAAAATTTCATGCATATTCATACTAGATAGAATATTTATGGATTTTAGAATGCTTAAAATGTATTTGTCATGTATAATACAAATTTGGACCTCTATGTAGTAGAGAGTTATTCATGTTGGAATCATGCATTTAGATAGCATTCTTATGTGTGGCTTGGGATCACATTTCAAGTAGTGGAGATGACGAGTACAATATGCCATTGAACTCATGTTGACCTAAGAGAAGACATAATGCCATAAAGAGGCATTAGATGTATATGATATATGATATAGTAAGCTAATGTCATAAAGAGGCATTGGGCTTGGCAAATGTAATACCTTGAACTTCACAATTGGTGAAGTTGGAAAGTGGGGTTGAGAAGTGGCATGTGCCCACAAGTTCTAATTGTTTGTAAAGGTGTTTTGGGCCAATTGTGAGAGCTATTAGACTTTTGGATACAAGAAAGTGCATCGTCGAAGCGATTTCTGAACTTATTGCATTATAGTATACTGGACTTTCGCAAATTGCGGAGTTCGAGTATGTGGAATGGTGTGTGGATCACTCCTACATGTTCTAAAAGGTTAGAACAAGTTTTTGGATAAGTTAGAGGATGATTGGAATGCTAAAAGCAAGAAAGTGCATTGATTGGGCGAAATCAGCCTTTTCTGCTTGGTGTACCGGTACAGCCATTATGGTGTACCGGTACACAATGCAGAAACGTGGCAGCTTGGGCTTTTTCGTAATTTCACATTTGACACCTACCTATTTGATCCCAGCACGACTCTTGGAGCTTGCTGGAGTGTGCTAGAGCCCAGAGAAGCAACCTTGCACCATTTTCTCTCTCTCTCTCTAGGGTTTTTCTCTCTCTACAAAGAATTCGCCGATTTCGCTCGTTTTCGTCGTCGCGCGCATTCTTCGCTGGTTGCGAGCGTCGCAGCACCTTTGTGCACGTGCAAGAGAGCGTTTTGGAGGGAAAAAAGAGAGATCAATACTCATGTTCCAAAATAAGCTTCATATAATGGCCTAAATATCTCCATAAGCCTTTTCAAAGTAGCTACCCTGGCTAAAGGACGGTTAATTTCACCAGCTACTAAATCAACTTTAATGTGCTGAAATCTCAGGTTAAAGCAACTAGAACCAATGAACTCAACGCAACACCGTAAACACTACTAGAGACGTTGCATAAAGGGAGAAATCGAGTGTTACCTCCTCAATGCTTCCAACCAGCAACCTTCACTGGTCCAGGGCTGCGAAAAATCCC
>NC_033642.1:3035427-3056265 GCF_001540865.1 Ananas comosus
AGGTGGTAAACCGGGCACTGATTGTTGAGAAGGGAGTAGAGATTATGAAAGAAAGAGATGTTGTGGATCGAAGCAAAGGAAAGAGTCCAGCAGCTGAGAGCAGTGGTCAGCAACCCTTCAGGAGACCGCCAAAGTATCCGAGAGGCCAGCCGGGCCAGTCAAGAGTTCGAGGTTCTTCAGCGCCCCGTGGAGCACCCGAGCGTCGTCAACAGCCACGTTGTGTCATTTGTGGTAGGCCTCACTTTCCACCACAGTGTCCACAACGTGGGGGCAGGTGCTTCCTTTGTGGTCAGGAGGGCCACTTTCGCTCAGAGTGCCCGAGAGGTTCTTTACTTGCACCCTCATCAGCATCAGCACCTGCATCTTCAGCTATGAGCCAGGGGACCCCGTCAGCACCCTCTCAGTATAGACGATCACCGGGACAGCGACCGTCTGAGAGTTCTCGGCAGGGTTCGAGTGGGCATATATATGCCGCCCAGACTGAGGAGGCCGTAGCAGCGGAGGAGGTCGTAGCAGGTATCATTATGCTTTATGATATTCGTGTTCGTGCATTGTTTGATACTGGTGCTTCGCATTCTTTTATTGATCGGCAGTTCGCCGAGTTGCATAGCATTCAGGTAGTACCTACTTTGCATCCGGGACGAGTGATTGTACCCGACCATACCCTTGATGTTCGTGAGTTTTGCCCTCGCTGCCCAATTAGGGTAGGCGACTGGATTATGCCAGTGGATCTTTTGGCACTACACAAACTAGGGGAGTTTGATGTAGTATTGGATATGGATTGGTTGACTCAGTATTATGCCACCATAGATTGCTCGAACAAAACGGTGACCTTTAGGGAGTCGGGTCAACAAGAGTTTGTTTATAAGGGGTGTCAGAGTTCATTATTCGCCATGACAATTAGCTCTTCGCGAGCACGGCAATTGATTCGGAGGGGTTGTGTAGCCTATTTGGCTAGTATTTCTGTGAACAACGGAGAAGCCGTCAAGATTAATGATATCCCGATTGTGCGAGAATTCGGGGATGTGTTTCCAGCTGAATTGCCGGGTATGCCACCTGATAGGGAAGTTGAGTTTGTGATAGATCTTATCCCTGGGACTACCCGAATTTCAAAAGCACCCTATAGGATGGCACCCGCTGAATTGAAAGAGCTGAAGGCACAATTGCAAGATCTCTTAGATAAAGGATTTATTCGACCAAGTGTATCTCCTTGGGGAGCACCGGTATTATTTGTTAAGAAGAATGATGGATCTCTTCAATTGTGTGTGGATTACCGAGAAATCAACAAAGTCACAATCAAGAATAAATATCCATTACCCAGAATCGATGATTTATTCGATCAGCTGCAAGGATCGAAAGTATATTCTAAGATTGATTTGCAGTCAGGTTATCATCAGCTTAAGATCAAGCCTGAAGAGGTTTCCAAGACCGCTTTTAGGACACGGTATGGGCATTATGAATTCACAGTTATGCCGTTTGGATTGACAAATGCCCGAGCAGCCTTTATGGATTTAATGAACCGTGTTTTTAAGCCCTATTTGGACAGGTTTGTGGTCATGTTTATCGACGATATCTTAATATATTCTCGAAGTAACGAGGAGCATGAAAGCCATCTAAGAGTGGTGTTACAAGTACTTCGAGAAAAGAAATTGTTCGCCAAGTTAAAGAAATGTGAATTTTGGATTCGAGAAGTGGCATTTCTGGGTCATGTCATTTCAGAGGCTGGGATAGCTATAGATCCAAAGAAGATTGAAGCGATTAAAGATTGGCCTAGGCCGACCAGTGTCACAGAAATTCGGAGTTTCCTTAGTTTGGCAGGATATTATCGAAGATTTGTAGAAGGATTTGCAAAGATGTCTACACCGCTTACCCGATTGACACATAAAGGAGCTAAATTTCTGTGGAATGAAACCTGCGAAAGAAGCTTTCAAGAGCTAAAGGAACGATTGACCACCGCCCCGATTCTAGCACTGCCTGTCACTGGAATAGATTATGTGATTTATAGCGATGCGTCGCTAAATGGATTAGGGTGTGTTCTAATGCAGAATGGCAGAGTAATTGCTTATGCATCTCGCCAATTGAAAGATTATGAAAAGAACTACCCTACACATGATCTTGAGTTAGCAGCTGTGGTATTTGCTTTAAAGCTTTGGCGCCACTACCTCTACGGCGAGCGTTGCGAAGTGTACACGGACCATAAAAGCTTAAAGTATCTGTTTACTCAGAAGGAGTTAAACTTGAGACAACGTAGATGGTTGGAGTTGCTCAAGGATTATGATTTGACCATCCTCTATCATCCAGGAAAAGCTAATGTTGTAGCAGATACTTTAAATCGAAAATCGACGAAAAATTTGGCGATGTCGATAACTATGCAACCACTGTTGGTAAAGGAAATGGAGCAGTTGAATTTGGAAGTTGTAGCTCCTGATACGCCTTGGAGATTTATCTCATTAGTGGTGCAACCTATCCTAATCAATCGAATTAAAGAAAAGCAAGCTCAAGATGAATCCCTGCAAAAGATTCGAGCGAAGGTCACTGTTGGTCCAATTGGCGATTTTCGAATGGGTGATCAGGGATTGCTAAAATTCGGTGATAGAATTTGTGTGCCTGCCGATCCAGATCTTAAAGAGGAGATTTTAAAGGAAGCACATTGGGCACTGTATGCTTTACACCCTGGGGTACGAAAATGTATAAAGATTTGAAGCTGACTTACTGGTGGCCTGGAATGAAAAAGAAAGTTGCAGATTTTGTGTCCAGATGCTTAACCTGTCAGCAGGTTAAGGCTGAACATCGACTTCCTGCAGGAAAACTTCACAGCTTACCCATACCAGTGTGGAAGTGGGATCGGATCACTATGGATTTTATTATTGGATTACCTCGCTCACAGGCAGGTCACGATGCCATTTGGGTAATTGTGGATAGATTGACCAAATCTGCCCACTTTATTCCGATTCATATGGTTTGGTCGGGGGAGAGACTCGCACAAGTGTATCTTGATGAAATTGTGCGATTACACAGAGTACCTGCCTCTATTATTTCTGATCGGGACACCCGATTTGTTTCACATTTCTTGAGGAGTTTACAGGAGGCTTTGGGTACCCGATTGGATTTTAGTACTGCTTTCCACCCCCAGAGTGATGGGCAGTCCGAGCGTACCATCCAGACCCTTGAGGATATGTTGCGGGCCTGTGTGATTGATCACCGGGGCAGTTGGCCATAGTTCTTACCGATGGCTAAATTTGCTTATAACAATAGTTATCAAGCAAGCATTCAGATGGCACCTTTTGAGGCCCTTTATGGCAGAAAGTGCAGATCACCACTTCATTGGAGTGAAGTGGGTGAAACATTAGTTTTGGGTCCAGATGTACTGCAAGAAGCTGAAACTAAAGTTCGACTGGCACGTGAACGTCTACTGACAGCACAAAGTCGACAAAAGAGTTATGCGGATAAACATCGGCGAGAATTGGAATTTCAAGTTGGTGATCATGTATTCCTAAAAGTTTCACCGGCGAAAAGAGTTAAGAGATTTGGTATTCGAGGGAAATTAAGTCCTCGATTTATTGGGCCCTACGAGGTATTGGAACGGATAGGCCCCGTAGCGTATCGGCTTGCTTTACCGCCGAACCTATCTGGAGTGCATAATGTGTTTCATGTATCTACACTTCGAAAGTATGTTTTTGATCCAACTCACATATTGGAGAGTACTCCAGTGGATTTACAAGAAAATTTGAGCTTCGAAGAGCATCCAGTGAGGATACTAGCTCGAGAGGTAAAACGGCTTCGAAACCGCGAGATACCGTATGTGAAGATCCTTTGGAGCAATCACGATGAACGAGAAGCCACTTGGGAACTGGAAAGTACAATGCAGGAGCACTATCCCTATCTATTCTTGACGGAATTTTGAGGTAAGTATTTACAAGTTTGGCGGACGAAACTTCTTTTTAGGAGGGGTGAATGTAATACACTGAACTTTTGCAAATTGCGGAGTGCGAGTGTGTAGAATGAAATGTGGAACTACCCTACATGTTATAAAGGGTTTAAAGATAATTATGAATAAATTTGAGAGTGGTCGGAACGTGGGAAGCGAGAAAGTGCATTGCAATTTTGAGATTTGTATTTTCTGCATTGGTGTACTGGTACAACCCTTAGTCTGTACCGGTACAGCAAGCAGCAGCATCAGCAGCTGTGTGGCTTAGGGTTTTTTTGGTCTTTTGGCTTTTGTTCTTATCCCCACAGAGCCAATTCGACCCCTGAGGATACCAGAAGGGTGCTGGAGTTTAGGGGATAAGGGTTTGGGTCTTTTTAGCTTTCTCTCTCTAGATTTCTCTCTCTTAATGCAAGAAATGGTGGATTTGGACTTAATCTCTTTGCCTACTTGATGCTGGCTGTTGTGGGAAGGCTTGGAGTTAGCTGTGGAAGAAGGAAAGAAGTAATTGATTAGTGTTCTTCGAGCTTACTGCCAGGAAGTGCAGAGGAAGAGCTATAGAAAGGTAATTAGCTCAATTTTTTTTCCTTGCTTGGTGTAGTAGTAATGGATTTTGAGTGGTTTTGGGTTCTTGTTCTTAGCCGAGTAAGAGAGAAGGTTCAGCAGCGAGAGAAGAGCTTTTAAGTGGTGACTTCTCTACATTAATCTCGTAAAGAGCTGAATTGGGGCTTCGGAAAAAAGGTAATTAGCTAACTAATTACTCTATTGTTGAGGTTTTAGAGAGTGTTGATGCTAATTTTGAATTTGCTGTTGACAGCAGTCATGGTTATCACTTGAGCTGAGATTACAACTTGGGTGAGTTAATTAGAAGTGCTTCAATCCTCAGGGAGCTGGAATTTCAAGTGAAGAAGGTAATTTGTAACTTAGTTACTATAGGTTAATGCTATTAAAGGGTATTAATGAAGTATAAGGCTAAATTGGATTCGGTTTTAGCAGCAGGTTTGGGACTTGATTCCAGCAGCTAGAGAGGAGTTATCTAGCTGTGATTTATCCACTTTAATCTAGGGAAAAGCTGCTTTGAAGCTTGATAAAGGTAAGTAGGAATTTATGACTCTAATTCGGAACTAAACACGGTTTAATTAAGCGACTTGATGCAGTTTGGACTTATTTCTTCGCAGCGGGTTTCCGAATCACTCTGAGCTAATTGGTGACCTTGGGAACTGGTTTGGAAAATATTTCAACTAAGGGTAAGCTGATATTTCAGTTAGAAAACTGATTAAGTGAAGTTCCGGCTATATTAACTAGTATACGAGTGTTTTGATGTCGTTTTGGTATTGCTCGCAGCGAGGGTGCAACCGCCCTGTGAATCATCTTCCATTGACATTGGAGAGCCTTTAGAGGTTAAATTGGAGGTACTAAAGTGAACCAAAATCAGGGATTCAAATTTCAATATAGTACAATTGAGAATTTTACCGAAATTTGACCTTTGGTACTAGTTTCCAGTACGGTTCTGATGTTTTGTTTTCAGCAAGGTTGAGGCCTACCTGAGCTGAATTTCGGGACTCTTTTGGGCTGAATCGAACTTAGTGCTAGGTCGGTCGGACCTAACCAGAGCAAGTGAACTCCTTCTATGTTCATTATGAAGCTATATAACTACGAATTAGACATAATTATGTGAATCATGAATGATTGCCTTCTCTTTGAGTTTAAATGCATAAACAATAAATAATGATGCTATCAATGTATGTCTCGGTTAAGAGTATGTTCAAACATTGTCATTGACTAGTAGTTGATGCAAGTGACAAATGGAATTGTATAGTTCTTTTATCTAGTCACTTAATCTGGTGGATACTAACATGCTATGCTGAAATCCGACCTAAAGGTCGAGGGTAAGAACCTTATATATGTTTAGAGATGACAATTGAGAATTGTTAACTATTAATTACATTTGCTTGCCATTGTGCTCATTCGCATATGCTTGTGATGGTCGCTCCCTACAAGCCGGCACTCCGGAGTTGGCCTACGCGACAGTTGCTCGCCCGTGCGAGATTGGGTGTCGAAGTGGATTGCCGTGGGGAGTGTATACTACCACGGGGCCATTAGGCGCGGCGCAAGCTGGACTACCTTGAGTAGATCCCTGTGAATAAAAGAAAAGTGCTAAAGGGAATTGGACAGTAATGAATGATTACCAGTTACAGTGTACAGTAGTTACTTACACATTTATGCTTATGTTCATGCTTATAAGCTTCTATTATTCAGTTGATTCATTACTATTGAGACTATGATTATATGTTGCTTACATGCTCATTACCTGTTAGCATTGCGTAATTATAGTTCATGCAATTACTGCTTTCGCTTTCATTTAGTATATCATGAGCCTAGTGGTGTAATTCGCCGAGGCTGGCGGCTTACCCACTGGGAACTATTGTTAATAGTTCTCACGCCCTTTTTATTGTTGTTTTTACAGAGCCGTCTACATGAGAGGCTAGGGATCGTGGCAAGGGAGTCGCGTCTAGCTAGACATTGCCAGGAGCGTACTAGTCAATCACCTTGCTACTCGGGCTACGGCCGAGGGTGATGTCCAGTTTATAGAGAGACTACCATTGTTCAGATATTTTGTGTACCCTGTGTTGTATATGAGTTTTGGATCCAGATGTGGCAGTTTTTGTACCTTCTTTTGTACTTATATTTTGAGTTGGACACTCTCGTTCTTTTGTTGACAGTCTTTGTGACTTTTACTATACTCTGATATCAGGATAGGATTATGTTATGTTTTTACTCCTATCGACTTGTTTCTTGTAGACGCCTTATATACTGCAGGTGTATGGCAGGTCTGTGCACGTACCGGATATGCTTCCGCTGGTACCCGGGCGTGACAATATATGCATATATATACATATATATATATATACATATATATATATATATACATATATATATATATATATTTGAAATTTAAAATTCAAATTCAAATTTCTTTTATTATTCAAATCTCAGATATTACAAATAGGGTCCCTACAGCCTCTCTCTCTTTCCCTTCACCCCACATGAGTGAGAAAGGGGAGGAAACACCTTTCCCCCTCTCTAATAATTTTCTCTCTCTCTTTCTCTCTTGCAACCTCTCTACCAAAGACGAGATTGGAGGAGCTAGATAAAGTTTGCTTGAAGGTAAAGCAAGCTCTTTATGGTGGATTAAGCTTGGAGAGCTATGTAGCAAATGTGAGATTTCATGGATTTGAGTTAGGGTTTGAATTAAATCCTTTAAAATTGATGTATTGGAGATCTTTAGGTGATTCTAAACTAGTNAGATTAAATATATTCAAAATTATAATAAACATATATTAATAATATATAAGATTTATATATTTAAAAATAATAATAAATAATTACAAATTTATAAATAAAATATTATATAAATATTTCTATATAAAAATAAAATAATATATATAATAAATGAATATATATTTATAAATAAAATTATATATATATATGAGAGAGAGGTCCACCGTGGACCTCCCCCTCATGCGGTCCACGAGGCCGAAATGGCCTCGTGGACCGCACACCATCCATGCCTCCCAAAAGCCCCGATTTTTTTACTGTTCAACTTCCATTTTTCTACCATTTCCCGTCTTGCACCATCCATTTCCGTCTCGCCCGAGGTGGAAATGGCCGCGGGCGAGACGGGATCCGCCGCAGCGGCCATTGCTCCCGGAGCCGGCCAGGACGGCGGAGGACGACGACGACGCGAGCAGCGACAAAAGCAGCAACGACGCGACCCTCGGCCGCAAGTCCCCGACCGCAATAGCCGGTTTTTTGGGCGAATTATTCGTGAATCGCGAATAATTCGCGAATAATTATTTTTGACGAAGAAATCGCGTTTTTTTTCGAACTTTCCACAAAAATACGGAAATCGCCGTTTAATTCGTATCTTCAAAGATATGCGAATAATTCACGTATTAAACGCGAATTAACTAACTAGGCCCCACACTCCCCAAAGACATTGCAAATCAAAAATCTATTTGTTAGGCTTGCCAAAAATATTATAATTTAATTTTTTTGGTTTATTAATATATGGGCTCGGGCTGACCACCACAGACATCCATTTTTCTTCACAAATTATTTTATCAAAATTTGTTGCAATGCAAAACTTTTGCCAAATTAGGAAAACAAAATTGAACTCAATAAACAAATTTTAAGGTAAATCAAACATTAAATTTTATTTTTGTGTTAGAAGATTGAAAATACTAATAAAATTAAAAGTTAAATTAAATCAATTGATACTTAAATTTATTTAATTTATTTGTCATACAATTTATCGCTTAATATTTTTGATGGATCTGCTAATTTTTAAAAAAAATAATTAAAAATATTTTTTCAAAAATTTTTTTAATAATTTTAAAATAATTTTTAAAATAATTTTAAAAAAAATTTGTATTTTATAAACATAGTTAGTTAATTCGAATCGCAAAAATTCGGTACGGGTATAATTCGGATAAAATTCGTCTTTTAATTTTTAGATTCGTTGAAAAATACGGCTAAAAAACGGATTCGTCAATTATTCGATACGTGATTTATACGGATATTAATTTCATCAATTAAAAATTCGGAATAAAAAATTCGGCTATTAAATTAAGTTTTTTTTTCTCTCAAGATTTACGCTATTGGTATAAATACTTATATTCTTTAAGATATAAGAATATAGGGCTAAATTACAGAAAACCCTCATGTAATAACCCGCTTTTTCACTTCCCTCCCTAACATTTAAAAACCTAACTTGCCCCTGTAAAATAAAAAATTGCACTTCACTCCTACGTATAGGGTTCCGCAGGGTTCCGTTAAAAAATATTTATTATGTCCGAAAATACCCCTCCCCTATCTCCACTGTTAGCTTCGATCATCCTCCGGCTCGCCACCTCGCTGCGTCCGGCCGCCATCGCCGCTAGGGCGCTCGTCGTCCTCACTTGCCGTGCCTCAGCCACATTCCTTCGCATGTCCTTCGCGCCCTCGCCTTCGCTTCTCTTTGCCCTTCTCACCTTGTCACCCACCTCGTTTTTTTCTATTGTCGCCGGAAATCGATGGCGGCGAGGTTGCAGGAGGAGAAGGGGAAGCAGGTGGAAGAAGGAAATGGAGTAGAAATCGCGCCGATTGAGTGGAATCGCCAGGGTCCGCACGAAGAGGCGGCTGAGGAAGTATGGGGGAAAAAGACAGACAATGGCGAGGGCCAAATATGGTTCATTTATCACACCGGTTAACCCCCCGTGAACATTTTTCATTTTTACAAGGGGCAATAGTGTAGGTTTTAAATGTCATGACGAGGAAAGTGAAAAAAAAGCTGTTATTACAGGCGGGGTTTTCTGCTAATTTAGCCTAAGGAATAAAGAGTTACAAAATGAAGCTAATTAAGTAAAAAAAATAACAAATGATATATACCTCAAAATAAATAAATAATTAAGTAAATAAGAGATTAAAATACTTAATAATTGATTAAATTTTTTGGATTGAGGAAATTTTTTTTTGGAAGGCGAAAGGGTTGTTTTTCAGTGTTGGGAAAGTTTCAGAAAGTTTTTTGTTCCTTTTTCAGGTGAGGTTTGAAGATTTTTTTTTCTGTGTTTGTGTGGTGCGTCCAGTGTTTTAGGCTCCTGCTTTTTTTTTTGTTATGGCTCCTTCTTATTGCTTTCGAGCGGTTGTTGATTGGTTCCTTGCTGATTTTTTTGCGCTGTATGGTTGCGTATGCCGCTGAGCCGTTGATGATGCCTTGTGAGTGTGTGTTCTGTGATCCGTTTTGTATTTGCGCATTAAGCGGTCCGGATATTTTTTCGTCCGATTATGTTTATTTATTGTCGCGTACTCGCTGATATATCTGGATATATTATGTTTATTTTTTAATCTTATTTATTATTATCCTTCTCGATTTTTTTTTTTTCTCTGATTAAAAATACGAATTCGGCCGATTAATCGTTTTTTCAAAAATTCGCGATAATTCGCAATGTAAACTAACATGATTTTATAAAAGAAAGGCTGTTAATATGGTCAAAAAGAAAGAAAGAAAAAAAAAAACGTCTTTGCATTCTTAAAATTCTTAACCTATAAAAAGTTTTCTATTCTGCGCATCAGGTTATAGGTTTACTGTTACATGCAAAAAAAGCGGTTATAGTATATTAATGTGATGAAGTAGTAGTAATGTAGGTAGATAGCAAATATTCATTAACATTATTGATTAAAATCTTTCAAGGAATAAACATTATTAAGAGTTGATTGAAATCAGAAAAACTGAAATGAGAGTCCGTACCAAAGCATGTCCACTTAGGAGTCATGCGGTATCCATTGACATGCAAGCATTACCAGTATGTATCGCACGAATGCGTGTCGTACCGTGCCAAGCAGACAGCGGCAAGTCCCCGTGCCACAGCACTTTAAACCTTGCTGAAATTTAATATCTTTGTATAAACAGCCGATAAAGGATCCGATAAAGGCACAAGCCAATCTCTCACCATATAACTCAATCGTTCAAATTCTACTTGATAATCCTACATCGAACCCCTCAGTTGAATATCATGCAACGCTATATTAAAATCCTCATACTAGGAGGGAGCAAATCGCTTAGTGAGGGCACCCAAAAATTGTCTCCAAGACGGACTCGCATCTCATTGGTCTTTATACCACGTACCAGCAAACTGATCACCTTCTAAGTGAATTGCGGCTAATTTGACCCTGTAGAAAACCCTAGAAATTCGATGCCACGATAAAGATAGAACGTGGGACAAGAAGTTTGGTAGAAATATTAATCCCAGATCAAACGCGAACATGAAGGAGAAGATAAAATATTCGGCCTAGGACTCCACAAAGACTCCGATACCAAATTGGTAGAAATCTCTTCTTTATTGGAGAAGAGAACTAGCAAGGTAAAAACCCTACTCTTTCTTGATGAAATTAATCAACAAAAAACTGAAGGACAGGTTTGCCTCTTATTTATATGCATGTAACAACCCTATTACGAGTGGGAATATTATTCAAATTCAAATCAAATTAAATAACAAAAAGTAATCCTAAAATAAGATGAAGAAACCCTAATTCGAATAGAAAAAGATTGATTTGTAACAAAGCATCTTCTCAAAATCACGGTGACTTGTGAAGGACCCAAGGTAGAGCTCATCTTGTCTAATTTTTAAGCAAAATAGCAGCCAACATTTGCCGAAGGAAACAGGAAGAGCCCAAAATGCACAGTTGAACCACATCAAGAGCCTAGACATGTCACATGACTTAGCATTGCAGTACAAAAATTTTTTTATTTCTCTATATTTTAAGCTTAATTGAGGCTAATAGTTGGCAAATCTTCTGGTCATATAAACTAGTAAAGCCAACTGAACATGGTCGTACTTTAGTCAAATTTTAAGCCAAACATGAGCTGAACCTTGCGCATTCAACAGTATATAGCATCATATTTTATTTGCTTTACTCATCCTTGCAGCTATTTTTTGCTCAAACTCGAAAGCTATTGAGAATTTAAACAAAAAATATAAAAGTACGCAACAAAAGATGTAACTTCCCACAAAATCACCAATAAAAAACCATAGTCAAGATGATGTGCAACACGAAACATAACGGAGATTTCCAAGATGGACATGCAGAAAAACAGAATTACTTGAACTCTTCACACTGAAATTCATGTAGCTTAAAATCCAATAAGATTAACTGTTAAAAACTGCCATACTTACAGCGCCCAGTATCTCCAGGGTTCAATCCTCAAAAATCGAAGAAGACTGTATATATCCTCCAAGTTGTTCTGCCAAAGAAAGTGAGAATAAAAATGCTAAGCAGCAGTAAAAGATCAACCAATAAAAGAAATTGCAGATGGAGCTAGATCCTGAATTAAATTAATCTAAGGTCATCTACTAGAAGCACGTTTATAGCCCAGAAAGATATCAAACCAATCTGATTGAAAGACAGGCAGAGGTATTCCCAACACTAATTCAATGTCACGAAATTGCTATCAAAGTAGGAAGAACCAAAGAACAAATAAGCTTCTACTTCGTAAGTCAATCTTTATAATGAAAACCCAATACTTCTCTTTTCACATATGAGTCGGGTAGAGGTCTGCCAACCTCGCTCCCCATTTAGAATGGATTGATTTCTCAAAATAACAGTTTGGATGGAATAAGCTTCAATATTAATATGGTACCATTGAGATATATAGACTACAGCATAAGAATTGAACTACTTTTCTTAGAAAGTTTCTGACAGATAAATGAAAGCATGACAAAGCAGAATTATGTCTCTAACAACTTCTAAGAGAATGACAATCAGTAGGCACCATTCTGTCCGCGAAAACCTTTTAAATATAATACGATAGATGTCTGCACTTAATTTTCATATACATAAGCACTTGCAGACAAAATGCGAAAAGAGAAGTTTAAATACGTCATTGTAAAGCAGGTCAAAAGACATAAGCCAAAGACAGCAGAATTGGCTAAAAGATTAGATTCTCATAAGAGTGTCATCTTACAAAACAAAATTTTGGGAACAACAAATTTGTTTTTATCTTTCATCAAGTGAGAACCGTGTTACACCATGTTCGAAGCAGATGAAAATAACCATCAAAAACAGAGTCAAGTTTCAAAGCTCGATGTAATTTTTACCTGAATAGGTGTGCCAGAAAGGCACCATCGCCGATCAGCAGAGAGAGCAGCAGCAGCGACAGAAATCTGGCTTTTTGCCGATTTAATAGTATGCGCTTCATCAAGAACAACTCTGAACCAGTGAACTGAGTAAAGTCCACCATTATCTGCAGCATTCTGCAAGAAAGGGTGGCAAGTACATGCAAAGTTGAGAGTTTCCATGCATGATACAAAAGTCTCACAATGTAAAGACACATAATAATTCGAGTATTACCTCAGCTGAAAATTCTGATGCTAAAACACCATAGGTTGTCAAAACAACATCACTTTGTGCCAGCAGTTTTGCATCTTTTGGCCTGCTTTGCCCATAATGAATGTAAATACCTAGAGAACCTGGTAAAACATGTGTTTCAATCTCATCCTGTAATCCAAAAAAACAAAGTTGCATAGAAGGTGAGGATTACATGAATAGTGTAAAGACAAGTATATACAGTTAACATCACCAATAACACAGTAAGGCCATATATATAACCATCAGAGTTACCTTCCACTGACTTAAGAGAGTCATGGGACAGACGATTAAATTGCCCCCACCTGTAAGTGCAGTCTTGGGTTTCAGTAGCTTACTAAAACGAGATATACTTGTTGATTTCTTGAAAGCATTGCCGAATTGATCGGATGCGTTGATTTTGCTAGCTTCGTCAGCAACCTGACTTGCAGAGGAAGTAGACAAACACCCTTTGCCAGTTTCAGCAAGCAAAAGAGCTATAGTCATGATGGTCTTGCCGAGTCCCATCACATCTGCCAGAATCTTAGAATTGCATTGACTTTTGTCAACATCAAAAATGGCTTAAAATTGTTTAGCAATATGCGGACGGACTTTGCTTAAAATAAAGATAGATTAGTACCCCGCCTCTTGCAATCTGAAGAGTATTTGGAAATTCAGTAGTGGCATCCCCTGAAAATGGATTTAGATAAACAACAAGCCCTCTCCTTGAAACAGACAAAAAAGAACAGTCAACAAACTCTTAATACTGTTAAAATCAAAAGAAACAACATTTCTACGTAATGAGATTGAAGCCTAATCTTTTATTGTCATCATACTTATCCACAAGGCGATATGCATCCCAACAGGGGTGAAGAGTCATGCTTGCATCCTCTTTACACCTTCCTTTCTCAAGCTGCATCATCCAATGAAGAGCCTGTTTTTGATAAGGGCGTAGATCACATCGAAGAGTGTCAGGTGGATCCATCTCCTACAACACGAAACCGGAGAGTCGCACACTGTTTTACTTTGAATAAAATGAAGGCAATAATTCTTACAAATGTGCATTAAAGAAAATTTGTATGAGTTACCTCCAATTCGGGACTATCTGTGATTCCTATAATACTATCTAATTCAAATTCTGATATAATCTCCTGATCATTTTGAACTTTACTTCCAGTAGGAGATAGCTTTCTACATTTCTCAGAAGGTAACTTTGTTGTCGGCAATCTGGAGCTACCCTGTTCAAACACTATCTTCAGAAACAATCCAGCATTAGAAGAAAATGAGAAATTATTTAGCATTTACCTTAGATATCATGGGTCGTTTCCTAGTCTCAATGTCCTCTGGAGTAAGCTCAGCCTGAATGGTAAATTAAAGAGAAAAATGCGATCAACAATGAGGACATCACGAGGGGAAAACAAATCAGCTTCTCATACAAAATTGTTCCATTTAACAATATTTTCTCAGTGATAAAACAACCTTCAAGATTTAAAGAGTTTATTTTATTATTAAACAAGCATCTTCGATTCTACAAATATCTTTTTTCACGAACCTGCAAAGCAAAAGGATGACTTCAAAACACAAATTAAAGCAAATTAAGCACGTAAATGTAGTGTACTGAATTCCAGTATACTTTCCCGAACTTTGGCTAAATTGGGCAAAGTACAAAGAAAATGGGGTACGAGACTATTGGAGGAAGTTTAGAAGCAAAAGTTGTGGGTTGAGTTGAATTTCATTGAATGAGAGGGGTTAAGTTGCAATTGTGTTGGGGCTTACGGATAAAGCCTACCTCACCTACTTTCTCTTTTGTCTTCTACCCATACAAAAGAAAAAAAAAAAAACCCTACTTTCTCTCTAAGCCCTTTTCCCTTACTCTCTAACACCTCTCTCTCCTTTTCTCTTGTAACCCCTCTATCAAAAAGGAAAAATTGGAGATTTTGGAAGCTTCAAGTTGGAGAAGCTTGGAAGAGCTCTCTAATGGTGAATCAAGCTTGGAGAACAAGGTGGCCAAGGTGAGATTTCATGATTTGAGTTAGGGTTTGAATTAAATCCTTTAAAATTGATGTATTGGAGATCTTTAGGTGATTCTAAACTAGTTTAATCTAAGGATTCATCATGATTTGGGGTTTTCTTATAGAACTTGAAACCCTAGGGTTGGATTTTGGGGTTTCGTCCATATGAGGTTTGGAACTAAATTAACCTTACAAATCTCTAATTGAAGGGTAAATCGACATGGGGGACAAGTTTGATTTGGATTACAATGGGATTACAGCGTCCGAATGGGAGAGATTGCTGAATTACGTTTGTTAGGCCTAGGTCGAGCCGAATCGGCGTCGGAAATAGAATTGCTTGGAAACCCTAGCAATTAGTAATTAAACGAGGTGGGTGGTGCATGCTCTCCGAAATGATTGGATTTCTCCTTATGTCTATGTTGCCATTTTGTTCATATGTGTACATATGTGAAAATTCTATGCATATAGGGTTATTGTAATAACCCGAACTTCTCCAATTATGAAAATCTGGTGGGAACTAGCTTAAAAAGCTATTAAATAAGTTCCAGCAAAGCTTGGAGAGCATTGAGTGTTTTCGGAGCAAACTAGACTCGAAAGCGGGCTCCAAAAGCCGAAATCTACCTAAGTTGCAGAATTTGTATTGGGTATCGGTACTGGAAAACTGGGTACCGGTACGTAGTGTAAAACTAAGAATATGAGCTCTCGGGTTTTGAAGTACTGGAATGGGGTACCAGTACTGGACTGGCCGAGTACCGGTACGCGAGCCCGAGTACCGGTACGCAGCCTCCCAGAATGCTATTTTTGAGGGGTAAAAGTGTAATTTGAGTATGGGGCTTATATAAGGGGGCCCCATCCTCTTCCCCTAGCAGAAACGCGCACACACACACACGTATAGAGAGAGAGAGAGTTGGAGCTCATCTCTCTCCCTCTCTTCTTCATCCTCTCCAAATTGGAGATCTTGGTGGAGATCGAGCTCGGGAACGCATAGGGAGCGGTGGTTCAAGCTCTCGGGCGCTTGGTGGCTCGATGTGCTTCCGACTCNAATTGGTAGCTAAACGAGGTAGGTCATTTAATTCGGATTCGGCAAAAATTCGGTACGGGTATAATTCGGATAAAATTCGTCTTCTAATTTTTAAATTCGTTGAAAAATACGGCTAAAAAACGGATTCGTTAATTATTCGGATACGTGATTTATACAGATATTATACGTTCATCAATTAAAAATTCGGGATCAAAAATTCGGCTATTAAATTAAGTTTTTTTTCTCTGAAAATTTATAATACTAGCATAAATACTCATATTTCTTAAGAATATAAGAAAAAAGAACTACAAAATTAAGCTAATTAAGTAAAAAAAATAGCAAACTATATTATACCTCAAAATAAATAATAAAGTAAATAAGAGATTAAATTTTTTTGATCGAGTGATTTTTTTTGGGGGGGGAGAGGAGAGCGAACGTTTCGAAAAGATTTTTTTTTTTTTTGTGCGAGGTTTGGATTTTGGAAATGGTTATTTTTTTCACCTCTCTCTGTTTTGGGCGAGCCACAAGGGGCGCAGAAGCGAGCACGAGCGCAAGCGCGGGCCAGGGCGAGGGCCCCGGTGCGGGTGTGGGCCGGGCACGGGAGTGAGCGCGGGCCCGGGTGCGGGCCGATTTTTTGGGCAAATAATTCGCGAATCGCGAATAATTCGCGAATAAGTATTTTTTCCCAAAAAAACGCGTTTTTTTCCAAATTTTTCGGAAAAATACAAATCCGGCAGTTTAATTCATTTTCTCAAAAATTCACGAATAATTCGCAAATAATTCGCAAATCAACTAACACAGGGTGGGTGGTGCTCTTCGAAATGGTTGGATTTCTTTCTATGTTTATGTTGCCATTTTGGTCATATGTGTTTATATATGTGAAAATTCTATGCATATAGGGTTATTATTGTGTTTGAGCTTTCATTTCTTTGCATGATTCCTAAAGTAGGGTTGGACAATTGGATTGGGAACTCGGTACTTGGACGCATGAGGATTTGGTCATTTGACATTGGAAACCTATAAATGCAATGAACTAGAACGTAAAGTTAAAAAACATTGTAGAACAGTGGTGACATGAACATTGGTGGCATCTTGACTAGTTGTTTGGACATAGAAAACAAAGTGAAATACTAGGTGTCATTGTGAGTGTTAACATGAACCTAGTGATGGAAATATGGATTGGGTATTCTATTGTACAAGTAAAGAATGTGAACATTGTATGTCATGATTGTACAAGTGAGTTATTCCTATAGTTGCACAGGATTTGAGATAAGCATGCAAGGGATTGAAATAGATCCTCTGGATTATGCTACGGATTGGTAGATTCCCGTATGTTGCTACCCTAGTCAGTAGAATGTCCTCGAGATGAGAGGACTGGATCGTACTCACATTATCTATTTGGCTTATGGTGATCGCGACACTACAAGCAGTGAGCCCCGGAGTTGTCACATATGGGTTAAGCGGAATTCTTCCCAGCAGACGACCCGAGATGGATTAAGGGGCTGTTTGGTTCCTCGTAAAACTACGAAAAAAAAAATTTCGGTGGAAAAAAAGTTTTCGGAGGAAAATAAATTTTACGCTCTTAGTGTTTGGTTTGTAGGAAAAAAAAGTAGTTTCCGTTACGGTTGTTTGGTTGAAAGGAAAATAAAGGAAAAAAAGGAAAAAGTTAGTTATAAATAAAAAATTATTATATTTATTTTTTTATTTTATATATAATATATTATTAATATATAATAATTATCATATTACATATATTAATATTATAATTTATATTTGTAAATAAAATATATTTAAAATATATTATACAATAAGTATAAATGAATATAATAGTATAGATATATTATTAGATTGAGCTAGAATACTATGAGATAGTAAAGCGTTTTACTACCGGATTTATTTTCAATGATAAGCTTAAATTGACGATCGGCTCGGTTAATATGATCTAAACCATTTAAACTACCTAGAAAACAATTTCAGGTACTTTCGATATTGTTCTTTTATCCATCAAGTTGAACAGAAAATATATGGCTGAAATGAATATTTTAAAAATTGATGATAGGAGTTGTAATCAAGATCAAGAGTATTAGATTTATTTTAAATAGTTAAAAGATTCCTAACAAAATTCAATTGATTTGGATATTTTACGCCGTTAAACGAGAAAACCGCTCTTTATCTGACCATTAAATACTACAATTTGAAACCCTTTGATCATTAGCAAATGATGTCGAAAAAGATTTGAATTTTGATTCTAAACAAGTCAAGTGGAAGATATGTTCAATCGAGCCGATCGTCATGGAAGCTCTATCATCGAAAACAAATAGGAGTTCGGCTCGTTTCTATCGGAATAGTATTTTAGCAAACTATTATATATAGTTATATAGTATATATAGTATAGAGAGTATAATATAAATTATAAATCATATTTATAAATAAATAATAATATATTTATAATATATAGTATATAGTTATATATATATATAATATATTTTAAGAGAGGCAGAGAGAGAGTCTCCTCATTGCGGTCACCAGGTGGAGCAGACCATCGTGGACTCGTGCCTTCTCTCCCCGCGGGCGTGGCGCCGCACGCGGCGCAAGTCATCATGGACGCTTCGCTTCATGCGGTCCACAGTGGAGCAACGCCTCGTGGACACGCGCCTTCCCCCGCGCGCGTGAGCACACGGTCGTTTTCGTTTCTCGCTCTTGATTCGACGCAGAAAACGAAACCCTTCTATCCTTATAATACTTAAAAAAAATTTCGCGGAAAATTTTTTAACGAGCCACCAAACACGGGAATCCATTTTTCAAAAAATCGAAAAAAAAATTTCAGGTGTTGATTTAGCGAGGACGAAACGACACCCTAAGGACGGAAGTCTCTCCCAGACTGTGCCTCGGTATTGTGAGTGCTTGACTCGGAGCCGATATGATTGGGTCTGTCTGTTGATTATCTTGTAGTCCTTGTATGTAGCATTACATGACAGGTGACTGAGTACGATTGTGCCCTTCAGTCTGCGGACGTCTATTGGAGTCATGTCTCCCAATAGACGATTTAGGAGGAGGGAGTGGGCTTGACATTCGCGTGACTGTAATGATTGGGTTAAAAGATTAAAAAAGGGTGGGTAAAGCATCTTGAGCATAATAGAGGCATTTTTTTGCATTTAGGCCTCCTGAAATTTTTATTTTATAAAATAGCCTTCTGGTCAAAATTTAATTTGGCAAAAATGGCTGGGGCCTGCCAAGACGCAGCGCACGTCAAGCGCCATGCGGGCAGGGCTGGACCCGTGTGTTACATTGAACACGGGTAATTCATTCACGGTCAAAAACACGGGTGAATGGTTCACACGTGTTAGTACGTATTTTTTGTAAATATTTTTGTATATTGAAAGTGAATAAGAGTAGGATGTCAAGAGAGTGATGGATATTCTGCGAATATTATCGAATTTAAAACACCGTATAAAATTATATATTAGTACACATTAATTCATATTTTGTTTATTTAATACATATAACTATAAAATAGTTAATAATTTTTATTCCCTTAAATCTCATTCACCAGTCGGTTTAAACCAAATCTATACCCGTTGATAAGATCTAAACCCTATAACTATCTAAAGAATAGAATTATTAAAATATTTATATACTTGATAAATAAACAAAATATAAATACGTATCATATATAAAATATATATATATATATATACGTATAATTATATTATAATAATATATATATATATATATAATGTATATATATATAGAAATTTTTCGGTTGGATTCGGATAATATTCTCGGATATCCCATACTATTGACATCGCTACTACTTATTATCACTTTTTCAATATTCAGCTTTTCAAATACAAAAATACGTACTAAACAAGGTGAACGATTACCGTGTTTTAGACAGGTGAACTGATTTACCAAATGTTCAACTTAATACCCTGCCGCCAGCCTCTGCCTGCGTGGCGCTGACGGGGCCCTGCGTGGCAAGATACTGGGCCATTTTTGCAATTTTAATTTGATAGGGGTATTTTTTAAATAAAAATTGCTGCAGGGGGCTATTTGCAAAAAAAGCCCCATAATAGCATTTGTTGTTTACCTACCTTCATCTTGCAAAGGCATAGTAGTGTTTATTCCAGTTTATGCATAGTGTAGTTGTTGTACTACTTTTTTGTTGTTTATCTACTTATACCTTGATAGACCTAGTGGAAAAATCGGCGAGGTCGGTGGCCGAACCCACTGAAAACTTTTTTTAGTTCTCACACGTTGTTTTGTAGAGCCAACCAATAGCAGATCAGCACCAGATCAAGGCGTGGGCATTGCACCCTAGATAGCAAGGTCACGGTGGATATGGCCCGTGCCAACAGCAAGGTTTAAAGTGCCGTGGCACGGGGGCGTGCCGCTGTCTGCCTGGCACGGTACGGCACCGGCACGCTTCCATGCCGACACATGGTACGTTTGCGTGCCGATAGATACACATGACCTCCTACTGGCACGCTTTGGCACGGACTTATTTCAGTTTTTTTTGTTTCAATAAACTCTTATTATATTATTTTGAAAGATTTAATCAAATAATTATGAATATTTGCTATGTATAGCTTACTATACTCATCAATTAACATACTTGTAAGCTTTCTTGTATGTAAAGTACAACTATATCTAATGCAAAATAGAAATTTTTACAGGTTAGAATTTTCAAAATGCAAAGATATCTTTTTTGTCTTTTTTCTTTTGACCATATTACAGTCTTTCTTTTATAAAATACAAAAAATTATTTTAAAAATTATTTTAACAAATATTTGAAAAAATTATTTTAAAAAGTATTTGAAAAAAATATTTTTTAATTAATTTTTTCAAAAACTTAGTAGATCTATCAAAAAAATTAAGCAATAAATTATATGACAAATAAATTAAAACTTTGGACGCAAGTAAAAATGATCGCATTGTAAAAGCTACCTTCAAAGCCCGTGAAAGAAGATATAAAGGGCTATGCTTCTATAAAAAGA
>NC_033642.1:3057364-3064431 GCF_001540865.1 Ananas comosus
AACTTCTATTTCGCTTTGACGGCTAGATTTCTAGGTTTCGGCCATTCTCTGTCTCTACTTGGCGGCGCATTATCCTCTATATATGTATATATATATTATTTAATTATATTATATATATATATTGAGATAGAAATGTATCTGTAGCAACACGGACTCTGTTGCACCATTGTTTTTCAATGATGAACGTCAAATGCGACGATCCGGCATCGTTGAACATGTCTTAACCACTTGAAGCAATCAGAAATCAATTTATGTGCTTTTTGATATTGTTCTCTTGTCTGAATTCAAGTATTTGACAAAAAAATGATACAGCTGAAAATGAATATTCTTCACAAAAGTGATGATGGAATCTTGTACATCAAGACGTAGAGTATTGATCTTTTCTAAATAGTTTAAAGAATTTTTCTATACAAAATTCAATGATTGGTATATTTTTGCACGTTTTAAACGAGAATGCTCTATCGAACCATCAAGGATTAACCAAATTTTGAAACCTTTGACAGTTAAGTCATATGATGTCGAAAAAATTTGAAATTTGTGTTCAAGTAACTTCAAGTCGTATAGAACATATTCAACGAGTGCGATCGTCGATTTGGAGGCTCCATTCATTCGGAAAACAATCTGATGGTAGGCAACGGAGTCATTTGATAGTATTCTTAGCTCTATCTCTTTCTCTCGTCTCTCTCTTCTCTATATAATATAGGAGTATCAACTTTTGTGCTTTTCAAAATCGTAGACGCCTTTGTTACTTTTCAAAGTTGCTTTCGAATGATGCGGACATCCAATTCGACAATGGCTCTGATAGAAAATAATCGTACACTATTGTGGGAACTATTGAGAATCAATTGCGACAGTTTTTGGACAGTCATTTGCCGTAGTGTACGAATAGCTTTGTAAACTGCTGGGCACGGGGACTTAAAATAAACATTCATAAAAAATAGTGGATGGAAGACTTGGGAAGTATAATCTTTCTCTGAAAATAATTTCAATTAAATTTCATCTTATACTTGATTGTTCTAAATGTTAAGACTAGTTCTAAAAAATGGCGATTTTAATGGTTCATTGATACGTTTAAGGTACAACGCGTGTATATAGAACAATTCAAATTAGGTGAACGAATTTTTAGTAGAAATTATGTCAGAGCAAACGATTAGTACTTCCAATTTGAAATTTAAGTCTTCAACCATTGTTTTTTATGAGATCTATTATTTTTAGCCATTTAATTTTTGAGACTATTCCTTCACTAGGCAAATGATAGCCGAAAAATTATGAAATTTGGTTTTTGATAGGGAGTTTCAATTAGTGGTGATTATGTCTGAACGGAAGCTAAATCGTTGGAATGCAGGAGTGTCATCATAAAAAACAACATGAAAGCCATGATGCTTTGCTTGCAAAAACATATAGAGCCTAGTTCTCTCTATATATAGAACTATTTTATTAGGGCTTATGTCCTTTATAGATAAACTAAATGCTTGTCCTAAGCATGACGTTGCTTCAACAAAAGCATTGGGACCTTGTATAGTGCAACTCGAGAATTGCTTAATTGGTTTGCACTGGTAGAAATGGGGTTAGGATTGATGTGGTTTCTTTGCTAAAAGTATCTTGATAGGAACTTTTACATTGTTCATAATTTGACTTTATTTGTCGCTCTACGCATTACAATTCTACCATTCTTCCAGTTAGAATGTTTTAATAGCATATTAGTGCTTCTAATCGTCATTGTTATAAATGGGCAATGGTATTTACGCTGTGGCACATACCGTGCCACCAAGAAGGGGCACGGTACAGGGGGGTATCGGACCCCCCTCGTGCACAGCACGTAGGGCCTGATGCCCGCACAGACAGAAAGCCCGACGATGGTGCCGCCGCATAGTGCCTTCGAGCTATGTGCGAATTTTTTTATTTTTTTTTTTGCCTTTTTTTGCTTTTGTTTATTTTTCTTGTTCCTTTTGTTTATTTTTGCACGCGGTACCAGAAGCATTCTGAGTACCTACAACCCCCAAAATAATATTGCAATCGAAGATCTGTGTTATTATGGCAAAGCAAAAAATTATAATTTAATTTTTAGTTGTTTTCCACAGTAGGTGCAAATTTTAATTTATATTATCCAATCTCGTCGACTTCTACACCTAAGACATCATTTTTCTTCACAAAATATTTTATTCAAACATTTTGTCGCAACTGACGCAAACTTTGGCATAATTAGGAAAACAAAAATCGAACTCAATAAACAAATTTTAAGGCAATCACCCCCCCCCCCCCCCCCCCCCCCCCCCCCCCCCCCCCCCCCCCCCCCCCCCCCCCCCCCCCCCCCCCCCCCCCCCCCCCCCCCCCCCCCCCCCCCCCCTACATAAAATTTTATTTTTGAGTTAGAAGATTTGAAAATTACGTTGATAAATTAAAAGTTAAATTAAATTAATGATACTTTAATTTACTCTCTCTCTCTACAACTACGATAGAATAGAGCTTTTTGAATTACCTGAAACTCTTAAAAATAATACAATGAAACACTTCTAAATTCCTTGGTAATAATCTCATAGAATGGATGTCTATAATCCAAAAACTTCGTTATTCGTGATAACAAAATCTGGAAAGAACTAGGCCTGACGACTAGTTTATGGTCAACTGTACTCACCCCTTGGTCAACTATTGGCCTCCAACGGCTATATAACAACTAGTTTTTGAGTCTTGGGGCTTCTGGGTACTTTAAGGTTGACTGGGAACATTAGATGGTCGACCGAGTTGCTCAACAGTTGACTGTGGAGGTTTGGGTCAATGGCACAGTTCGTCAAAAATTAGCATAATTTGAATATTTTAGCCCGATTTGACCAATTTTAGCTTGTTATGACTTTTAGCCTTTGTTGACCATTTGAAATGTTGACTTTCTAACCAGGAATGAAATGCCAATATAAATTAATTGTTCTATCAATTTGAAAACTATTCAACACTTAGAAACTAAGTCTTAGAGCTGTGACGCCTTACTTTTTAGGGGGTCACCCATCCTAGGACTACTTTAGCCCTAGCACGCTTAACATTCTTAATCTCTTGGGCCTAACCACTACCCAAAATTAGCCGAGTTAAGAGTTTTCAGCCCTATTATATCTTATATATAGGACTATCTGGGGTCTCACAAGAGCTGAGTTTAATGTTATGCTTTTCATCAAAATAATTGATCGAAACCGCGGATTCAATATTCTCCCTTTTTTGATGATGAAAAAACATTGATAATCGACAATTTTTTTTTTTTTATTAAAGATGTAGCTAATAAAATATGAGTTTAGAGAGGATTAACAATTTATATATCCTCCTTTTTTGTCATCAACAAAATGATACAAAAAATTGATGTCTTGTGAATATTTCGGAAAAAAATATAATTTGATATCCAAGAATGAACAATTTAGAAGTAAATCTCCCTTTCAAAAAGCAAAGTTAGCTCATTTTTCAAAATGATTTTCTTCTCCTTTCAAAAATAAATTGAATAACTTTCACAAGAGAGATGAATAACAGAATAAGAATTTTACCTAAATTCACTCCTTTCTGCTTGAAACCTTGGGACTTGTTGGATTGATTTTCAAATACATATGAAATTATAAAAATAAATTTGGTACCCATTTCTTGATGTGTCCATGATTGTTAGATACCTTAAAAATAAAAGTAAGGAGATAAATGAAAACAATCAATACAAAGTAGTTTTCAAAATACACCATCTTTAACTTAAATCTTTTAAAAATGTTAAAAAGGGGTAATTTTCAAAAAAACTTTTGAATTAAAAAAACAAGGCAATTAGGTAATAAAATAGGACTTAAAAACTCTAATATTTTTTTGAAGAAAATGTGTTTTTTTACAAGAATTTTCTTCTTTAGAAGGGTTTGTGAATTTTCTATACAAAAGTTTAGAAAATTCTATTAAATTTATACTTTTTTCTGTTAGTGATGTAAATTTTGGCAATGATATTCAGTTCAATCAGCTGATCTTCAAATGAATTTGATTCCTTCTTATTCCAAGTGACTTTTAGAAGCTTTCTTTTTCTCTACTTCGTTCTCCTTCTGATGGTCTTGCATTTGATAATGATGAATCATGAGAAGATCAGCTGATTGAACTGAATATCATTGCCAAAATTTACATCACTAACAGAAAAAAGTATAAATTTAATAGAATTTTCTAAACTTTTGTATAGAAAATTCACAAACCCTTCTAAAGAAGAAAATTCTTGTAAAAAAACATATTTTCTTCAAAAAAATATTAGAGTTTTTAAGTCCTATTTTATTACCTAATTGCCTTGTTTTTTTAATTCAAAAGTTTTTTTTGAAAATTACCCCTTTTTAACATTTTTNGAACTATCCTTGAAAATGTAACAAGTATAACTGAAAAAACAGTAGGTATGCGTAATGTTAAAGATGGTAAGAAGGGTCATCTTACATTATCGATATCCCACCGAATTAGCAGTAACAATATTTACCGGTTCCTAAATGCACACCGTGTATGGCACGGTGGTTCTTTCCCCGTGCCATGTCCCCCCCATAGCCTGGGGGGGAGGCACGGTGTCGTGCAGCCCGACACGGCGTGCTCTGTCTTTCCGTGCTGCTACGCACGGCGCCGTATCACGACACGGTCATGACACGTTAAAAAAAAAAAAAAAAAAACGAAAAAAAAACGGAAAACAAAAAAAAAGAAAAACAAAATAAAAAACCCCATGGGCTTCGTAAGACCCATGGGATGTTGGGGGTTTTTTATAACGTTTAGCTTCTAGACAAATAATCCGTTCAGTTTTTTTTAATATTAAATTAAAAAAAACAAATAGTTGTATCCCGTTTAAAAATTAAATATATAGGTTAGAGAGGCGAGAGTGGTGTCTGTAGGTAAAAAAGAAGTGTTTAATAAAATAGTTTTAAACAGCGTGACGCTTTGAAAACGGTTTAATCCTTTTGTTTTAGCTTGAGTTATTTGTTTAAAATTCCGTGTAGTTTGTATTTTAAAATAAAAATGCAATCTTCTAACTTTTATGACTATTTTAATTTTCGATTTAATTTAGTTAACTATGAATTTAAATAAATTAAATAAACAGTAATACTTTAGCAAAGAACACATCATCCTAACCCATTTCTACAGTGCAACCAAATTAGCATTCTCCGAGTTGCAACTATACAAGGTCCCCTGCTTTTGTTGAAGCAACGTCATGGCTTAGGACAAGCAGTTTATCTATAAAGGACCCATAAGCTAAAGATAGTTCTATATATAGAGAGAACTAGGCTTATATGTTTTTGCAAGCACAGAGGCATCTATGCTTTCATGTTGTTTTTTATGATGGAACATCTGATTCAACGATTAGCTTCGTTAGACATAATCTACACTATTGAAACTATCAAGAAACCAAATTTCATAATTTTTCGGCTTCATTTGCCTAGTGAAGGAATAGTCTCAAAATAAATGGCTAAAAATAATAATCTCATAAAAAACAATGGTTGAAGACTTAAATTTCAAATTGGAAGTACTAATCTTGCTCTTGAAATAATTGTCTACTAAAATTTCACCTAATTTGAATTGTTCTACACCGTTGTACTTACAACGTATCATATGAACCATTAAAATAGCCATTTTTTAGAACAGTTCAAATTTTAGAACAATTCAAGTTAAGTGAAATTTTAATTGAAAATTATTTTCAAGAGAAAGATTAATACTTCCCAGTCTTCCATCACTATTTTTATGAGATGTTTATTTTAAGTCGTTCACTTTAAAACTATTCGTACACTAGGCAAATGATGTCCAAAAACTGTCCAATTTGATTTCTAAATAGTTCCCATAGTGTAGATTATGTCTAATAGAGCCAATTGTCGAATTGGATGTCCCATCATTGAAAACAACTTGAAAGTACAAAGGCGTCTACGATTTTGAAAGCACAAAAGTTGTACTCTATATATATATAGAGAGAGAGAGAGAGAGAGAAAGAGAGTAGAGCTAGAATACTATCAATGAGCTCCGTTGCCACCCATTTGTTTTCGATGATGGAGCCTCCAAATCGACGATTCGCACCGTTGAATATGTTCTATACCACTTGAAGTATCTTGAAACCAAATTTCAAATTTTTTCGACATCATTGACTTAATGATCAAAGGGTTTCAAAATTTGTAATCTTGATGGTCGATATGAGGCATTTTCTCGTTTAACGTGCAAAAATATCCAAATCAATTGAATTTTGGTTAGAAAATTCTTTAAACTATTTAGAACAAGATCAATACTCTCGATCTTGATTACAAGATTCCTATCATCACTTTTTGAAGAATATTCATTTTCAGCTGTTCATTTTTTGTCAACTTGATGGACAAGAGAACAATATCAAAAAAGCATGAAATTTGATTTCTGGATGCTTCAAGTGGTATAGACCATGTTCAACGATGCCGATCGTCGATTTGAAGGTTCCATCATTGAAAACAAATGGGTGGCAACAGAGTCCGTTTGCTACAGATAGCATTCTAGCTCAATTATATATATATATATATATATATATATATATATATCGAAAGAGAGAGAGAATGAAGCTAGAATACTACGTAAGGGAATAGAATTTACTATCAAACTTTAAGCTCTTTGATGCCTAAGGTTTAGTAGGGCGTAGAATAGTAATGATCAAAATGCTACAAAGTTGATAGCAAACACTATTCATTTATGATCAATAGTATTCTAGCCTTCTAGCTGAAATACAAACATATATATATACACACACACACACACAAAGAAGGTGGGGGAGAGAGAGCCAGGCTTGCGTGTTTTTATAAGCACAATGGCCTCCAACTTGGGAAAGAGACTGTCCGACTTGTGTTCTTTTAGAAGCACAGCAGCCTCCGTGCTATCAAATCATTTTCGATGATCGGACTTCCGAATTGATGATCAGCTCTGTTAGACTTGATCTAGAATATTGGAATTCTCTAGAAAACAAATTTGTAATTTTTCAATATCATTCACCTAGTGATCAAAAGAGTTCAAAATCAACAACTAAAAATAAAAATCTCACCAAAAATGATGATATGACACTAAAATTTTAGATCAAAGATATTGATCATGTTTTATAT
>NC_033642.1:3064531-3072440 GCF_001540865.1 Ananas comosus
TTTTTTAAGTGTTACTAAAAGTAGTCTAAAAAAAGGTATCAATTGTGTTGGTATTTTACCAGAAGGTCCTAATCGTGCCCATACTCTGTGAGATTATTGACGAACAAAAGGTGTTATCGTATTCTGACATACACTAACCCGTAAAGAACGTAAGAAGGAGAAAAGGTAGATATTTAATCGTTTTTTTTTTTTTTTAAGTGGTGCTTTTCAGATTTTATTGCGTCACAAGCGAATTGTTCTGAGGTTACGTCATGTGGAAGTACATCTGTAGTGATACAAACCGAAGATTTTCCAACTAATGCTGTTTTTCTATCATTAACCAATAGAATAGAGGATATAAGATTAAGTAATGAGATAAAAGAGCTAAGATTTGCAATGCACAATGAATTTTGGAGGATTAAGTCCTATTTGTGCGTACTGTTTGTATTACTAGCAATGTTATTCATGAAGGTATTTATGTGATTTGGGTGTATTAGATGATCATGAAGGTATTTATGTGATTTGGGTGTATTAGATGATTAGGCTTTATATTATGTCTTTGTATTTGTACTAAATGTCTTGGATGTTCAATCTATGTTATGACATTTTGCTACTTGGTGGGATTGGATTGGATCCTTATAGTTCATTTGTATTATTGTAGTTCATTTGCTACTTGTATGCTCAGAAAATGTCAAACAGTGAAGTGGGAGGCATGTATATGCATGTGATTTTTTGTATATATGTATTGAGTCAGTTTAGTTTCGAAATGTTCTAAGATCATATAAGAACCAACATAGTAATCAAACTTCTTTTCACTACATGCCCAAACAGAGAATGCGGGGGGGAATAAAGAACACTAGATAAGAAAGAGGAATTCTAATCTAAAAGTTAAATAGTTACTAGAAAGAACCAAAAAAAAAAAAAGTGAAAGAGTAGGAGATAGATCTACCTTTTTGAGAAAACAAGGTGAGAACTGAAAAGTTCCCAGCAGACTTAATGCACTTATATCATCACAATGCAAACAACTTCCCAGCAGATTCTATCAAACACATAACAGACTTAGCAGGATCAAATACATAACATGCAAACAACTTCCCAGTAGGATCAAACATATAGCAGGATCAAACACATAACAAACCCCAGTATCAGTATTGGAAGTTATGCTTCCTTCGAACAAATAAAGCATGATGACTTGAAAAGCACACATAACAACATCAAAAGCACACATAACAACATCAAAAGTACACATAAGAACATCAAATGCACACATAACAACATCTCCACCATGAAGAACGCTCACGAAATCTTATCGCTCTCTTCAATAGTTGCATCACGATCTTTTTCCTCCAGATAAAAGCTGCAATCAAAGAATCCAAAAATATTATAAGATTGACTAAATCACATAATATTCAATATAAGTAAGTAGCTACAAATAGCATTTACCTCCCTGCAAGTTCGGATATTGTGTCCTTTCTTTTTACAGTGTTGGCATGTTCTAGCTTTTTTCACTGCATTTTCAGCTGAAGGCTTATATCTTTGTGGCTTTCTTTTTCCTTTACATTGGGATTGCGGAGGATCCTTCAACTTGACAAACCCAACACTACTTGATTGTGAAAATATAGAAGCCGTGTGATGCTCCACAATATTTTCACTTTGATCTTGTTTCTCTTTCAAAGATTCATAGAGCTTGATATTCTCATCAACAAGTTTTTCGATTTTCTCACAAGTCATTTCATAATTTTCAAAAGTCTTGGATGCCTCAAATAAAAGTTGTTGTATTTTTAGTGTAAGTGCATTAAGTCTTGCTCCTTTTGCATTTGAGGAGTCACCTGTTAACATACTTGGAAAATTAATACTTGAGGACCCTTTTTTTGCATCTTTAGTCCACCGTTTTATAATATAGTGGGAGGGAATCTCATGCATTCGAACGTGAAGCATAACTTTTAATGCATGTGAACATAAAAGGCCACTAAATTCAAAAAATTTGCAACTGCAATTAACTTTCTCCATAGATGGACTTGAAGTAACTATAAATGAGTTTATACCTTGGGCGGGTAAGGTAGAGTGTTGTATTGTGCTAATCTTATAGCAATTGTTCTCCAACTCCGTCAAATCATATCCTGTTGTACATCGAAATTGATTCTTAAATTCTGAGAATACTCGTTTTGTGTACACACTACGAGCTTGTACTTCAATGGGATTATGTGACCATAAACTAGATTCACCATCTCTCGACCTAAAGTCTGCTTCATCCTCCTTATTATAGCGACTACTAACCACCTTTTCAAATTGTATTACAAGCTTGCATACTGATGTATGATTATCCATGAACATTTTCGTTACAGCATTCATACTCTCACTACGTTGCGAAGTGGTCATTTCAGCAAAAAATGTATCTCGAAAGTAAGTAGATACCCATTAATGCCGAGCATTCCACATAACATGTAGGTGATTGTTTTCTTGCAATCCATATTTTTCAATCATTATAAGCCATCTACTTTCAAACTCTTCGACCGTTATGCTATCATTAATGCATGAAAATAACTCTTTTTTAAAACCTTCCTTTGTGCTATAAAGGATACCAAAATGTTCTCGCGCTTTCCTCATAATGTGCCACTGACAACATCTATGCACTGTGTTTGGAAAAACTTGCTCGATTGCTTTTCTCATAGCTGGATCTTGATCAGTTATGATTGATATAGGGTGTTTCTCATAAACTGCTTGAAGCCAAGTTCTAAATAACCAAACAAAAGTATTGAAAGTTTCATCCCTAGTAAGAGCACAACCGAAAAATACCGAGTGACGGTGATGATTTATTCCAATGAACGGAGCGAAAGGCATGGAATATTTATTTGTCATATATGTTGTATCAAAAGTAACAACATCACCAAAATTTTGATATGCCATTCTCGATCGCCCATCTATCCAAAATACGTTGCGTACCATGTTTTGCTCATCAACCTCAATAGCATAAAAAAAAGAAGGATCTCTAGCTTGACGCTCACGAAAATAATTGATGGTACTGGATATATCAATCCCTTTAAATCTTCGATTCCTTTCAGAAATCTCATTGCTTAGGTCCTTTCTAGTGAAGTTAATATTCTATGCTCCTCCTTCTCTTTCTGCCATAAATGACATAATTTGACTTGTTGAGATATTCTGCTCACTCAACATATGAATTATTTTTTTTTTTCGGCTGTTATTAAACGATGAGACCGAAGAAAACGGGCTTTAGAGGGACTTGCAACTAAAGCATGGTTATGTTCCCTCACAAATACAACAACTTCCCACTTGCCATCATTTGTCCTTTTTACCCTCATATGTGCCTTACAACCTGTTCGAGTATACTGCATCTGTTTTTTTGGTGTCCCTTTATTCTCTTGATCCCGAACTTTTGGTTTGCTCTGCCCTTCTTTAGAACAAACATAGTGCAAAGCTGTAACTATATTATCTTTTTTTTTGGCTTTGTAGTGGGTAGCTTTTCTTATGCTAAAGCCAGTTTTATAGGCATATAAATTATAAAATCTCTTTACTTCTTCTTCATCATGAAGAAGTTGTCCAATAAATGGCTCATGATGTGATGTTTTCATGCTGCATTGACTAATAAAATTCTTTTCTTGTTGGCTTTGTTCATGCATGAAAGAACAAAAATCTGTACTTTGATTTATCCCAATATCACTTGAGGGATATTCTGACTCTTCTCCATAATTGGATCTATTTTGTGTAGCATCTAAAAATAGAGATTCATAATATTCCTCACTATTCATCTGTTAAACATCATGAAAATAAAATATTATAATTAACATAATATTTTGCATATAGTTTTAATAAGATAATTAGTTTTAATTCCTCACTATTCATTACTTAATAAGGTAATGTATGTTAGAAAAGAGCATTTAGAAAAAAGCAAATTCAGAAAAGAGCATTTAGAAAAGAGCATGATTTTTATCATCAACATTCTAATATATATTTTGAAAAAAGAGGTGCATAGTAAATTGAAACTTGATAGGTTAGTGCCAAAAAATAGAGTTTGTAAGGAATAGCTAACCTGAGATGATCCTTCATGGTCGTCAATTTCGTCTTGTGATTCGGTAACGGAGACGGGACTTGTTACAACATTATTTGCAACCAAATCTTCCAAGTAGGATATGATTTCTTTGTTCTTTGCCATTTTCTGTGAATAGTTTTACAAATACATAAAAACTAAATACAAGTAACAATTAATAAAGATATTATTCATCCCATCCAAGTATCTGTGAATTATTTTGGGGTATGCTTCAAAGGTATTATTCATCCCATCCAAATAACAATTAATAAAGATACTTCACATATCTAAGTTATTTGACTGATAGTGCAAAAGCCCAAAAACTTATTTATGTAGTGGATCTTTTATTGAATTTTTTATAAGAAAAAGTACTAATTAGCTAATTAAACATGCAAAAATTGTTGAATACAAATAATGAAATATGGTTGTTTAGCTGTTAAGATTTTAAAGAACAATAGTTGTTTCACATAATCTCATAATATAATATTCTATATTTGAATCTTATTAAAATTTTAATTTAGCTAATTTTCTCTCATCTAATTCTAATTTATGTCTTAAAATGCTAGCTTTTAGGTAAAAATTTGGTACGTGATGAATTAAATACTTTATTTTTTTTTTCTTAGGAACAGAGAGGGTTCCCAAGCAAGAAAAAATTAATTAATTAAAAATATGAACAGTAAACACACTAAATTTTTTTGAAAAAAAAAAAAATCAAAGCTCACCTTCTTCAACAGCACTTCCTGCAGATCGATCGAGTGAGAGATTGAGCGCGAGATCGAGCGAGAGAGGGTGTGAGTAAGGAGCGAGGGACTCAGCTTCTGAGAGGGTTCCCAAGCAAGAAAAAAAAATTTAATTAAACATATAAACACTAAACACACTAAAATTTTTTGAAAAAAAAAAAAAATCAAAGCTCACCTTCTTCAACAGCACTTCCCGCAGATCGATCGAGTGAGAGATTTAGCGCGAGATCGAGCGAGAGAGTGTGTGAGTAAGGAGCGAGGGACTCAGCTTCTGAGAGGGTTCCCAAGCAAGAAAAAAAAATTTAATTAAAAATATAAACACTAAACACACTAAATTTTTTTGAAAAAAAAAAATCAAAGCTCACCTTCTTCAACAGCACTTCATGCAGATCGATCGAGTGAGAGATTGAGCGCGAGATCGAGCGAGAGCGGGTGTGAGGATGGAGCGAGGGACTCAGCTTCTGCAGATCGAGCGAGAGAGGGTGTGAGAGGGGGTGGCGGGTTGGAGATAGAGATGGAGAGGAGAGAGAGAGAGGTTGACAGGGAAATGGGGGAAATGGAGAGGAGAGAGAGAGATTGACCGGATAAAGTTGGGAAATGGGAGGAAATGGAGAGGAGAATGAAAGAGAGAGATTGACAGGGTAACGAAGGGGGGCTCCGTTAGCTTCCGTTTGTCCACTAAAATTAGCCCCCCTTCTTGCACGGATCGCGAAGTAATCCAACGATCAGAAAATCGGTAGCAACTTTAGCATTCTACTACTAATAGCAGCCTAGCATTACTCATATATATATATATATATATATACATATATTGTAGGGCTAGAATACTTTTACAAGTATCACCCAAGTGATACTTGTGTGTTTTTAACCATTGGATCTACTTTTTGATTACTAATAGCCTTTAGATCAAACACTATTCCACCTACCACCACCTACCACCATCATCTCAACCTCACATCTCTCCATCCAAGGGCTAAAAACACACAAGTATCACTTGGGTGATACTTTTACAATTATTCCTAGCCTCTACTATACTATATATATATATATATATATATATATATATATTGATTTTAATGATAATATAATTTACTACAATAACACTATCCCGCGCCGGGGTCCTTAACTAGTAATAAATATATAAAAGGGCGAAGTGGAATGTAATGGCCCGGTTGAAGACTTGAAGTTCGAGTCCGTACCAGGTCCGGCTACCTCTTTGCCTTCTTCGGTCTTCGATCTGCAGTCGTTTCCCGCCCCCCGCCGCCCTCGAATCTTCTCCTACCGTGAGCTCAGCCATGGCGCCTGCCTCGACCTCCGTCGCCCCCCTATCCCTAAAAGAGTACCTCAAGAGGTACCAATCCGACGCCGACGACCCGAAGAAGGCGAAGGCGAAGAAGAAGAAGAAGAAGCAGAAGTGCAAGCCCGACTCGACGGCCGGCGTCCTCGTCGTCGACGAAGACCCCGTGTGGCAAAAGCCCGTTCAGATCGAAGAGGACGAACCCGACTCCCCCGGTATACTCCCCAAGCCCTCATCCTAACCCTAGCCCTAACCGTAACCCTTATTCCGGTGCTTTTCCCTGATTTATTTGGATTGCCTTGGGTGAAGGAGAGGAGCAACCTCAGATCGACGAGGATATAGAGGTGAAGCGCATGAAGCGCCTCGAGGCTATCCGCGCGCGGAAGCCCTATCACGCAATTGCTGAGGACGGGAGCGGCTGGGTGTCGGTGTCGGATCCCTCGAAGCTCTCGGATGTCGCCAAAGGCAGCGGCGTTGGTGATCTCTCCCCACCGCGGCAGCGCCGTGCGCGGTTTGACACCCCCTCCCCAGAGCGGAGTCCGGACCAACCGGACCTATCTCCTCTGCGACAGCGGCAAAAGGGTGATGAAAATGTGAAGGATATGCCACCGCCAAGGAGGAAGTTATCTGAGGATTTAGCGCCTCCGAGAAAGGGTCGGGGCCGAATTGATTCTCCTCCTCGGTGGCATGTGCGCCATGACTCAGAGGAGTCTCCGGACATTTCTCCTCTGAGGAGAAGTCACAGGGGTGATGCGAAGATGGAGGATATGTCACCGCCGAGGAGGAAGTTACCTGAGAATTTATCTCCTCCGAGAAAGGGTCGGAGGCAGGTTGCTGATGGTGAGGAGCTCTCTCCTCCCCGGAGGCGTGTGCGCCACGACTCGGAGGAGCTTCCGGACCATTCTCTTCCAAGGAGAAGTCACAAGGGCGATGGCAAGGTGGAGGATATGTCATCCCCTAGGAGGAAGGTATCTGAGGATCTATCTCCTCCGAGAAAAGCTCGGAGGACAGTAGCAGCTGATGGTTCCCCCGGACGGAAAGCTGGGAAGGGCCCTCCGGAGGACATTTCTCCTCCTTGGCGATGCAGCCGCCATGACTCAGAGGAGCCTACAGATCTTTCTCCTCCAAGGAGAAGCCGGAAGGGACAGGCAATTGACCAATCTCCATCCCGTAAAGCTCGTGATTCTCCTGCTGCAGACCTTCTAGCTATGAGAAGGAACCGGAAGGATTCTTCGCCAGATCTATCTCCTCCTAGAAGACGAAAGGAGGTGGCTTTGGTAAAGGAGGTACCTAGAGCTGGGTTATTTTCCAAGCAGGAGTTCAAAGAAGAGATCGACAAGAAGAGGGAGGAACAGAAATCCAGGTAACTAGCTAATAAGTTTGATCTATGTTCATTCTCTTTCCATGTTGGCTTGTTAGGGAAATGGTCGCTTTGGCATGTAATGAACCTGATATGTGTAGGTTTGCTTCCATTGATCCTTCGAAGAGTGGAAAAGGTGCAGAGCCAGTATTTCGCGATAAATCAGGTTTGCTTATTTCTTTTTCTATGTCTAGTCATTTTTGCCTTGGCTTTAGGTTTTAGTACCTCAGTTGGTTTCTAGAATTTATGGTTACCTGAGTTTATTGCTCTTGTAGGAAAAATTATATCAAAGGAGGAACTGTTAATATCAAAGGAAGATGACAAGACAAAGGTATATCGTGGTTTATTTGATCATTTTCCCACTGTTGTTTCCTATTTGCTTCTGTATTTCATAGCTATTTTATTACCAAATAATTACAAAAATCATCTGCTTTTCTGTTTCACTATTTTTTAACTACTACTTTTTTTGGTGCCGCGGGGCGGGGGGG
>NC_033642.1:3072454-3114353 GCF_001540865.1 Ananas comosus
GGGGGGGGGGGGGGGGGGGGGGGCGTGCGGGGTTGGGTTGGTTTGGGTGTGTGTAACCATGTAAGGAAAACTCCTAAGTCCTAATCAAGTTACAAATATAGTCCAAATAGGAGAAAACTAAGTTTAGAGACATTGAGAGGCATGCCATGATAGTTGATGAGGTAGAATAAGTTTTGAGTTCTTTGAATCTGTTTGTGATGTGGTGGCCCTTATTTTCCTTCTTTTTTCTCGTCTTATTCCTCCTTTTCTTATATTATACCTTCGCGAAAAGATAGCATCAATCTGTTGAACGATGTTCTATGACCTTCTTTCTCCCTCTCTCTTACCAATGAAGACAAACAATTATCTATGATTATTCTCTACATTCCCAAGGTTTCATCAAATTTCTATTAGAGCGAAAGCTCTTGTTATTTGAGTCAAATTAAAATACAAGATACCCCTATTGAATCTCCCTTTGTTACAGATAAGCAATATTAAGAAATCTCATGACTTCTTGCTAAAGATAAAGAGGATTATGGAGACGATAGATTCCAATAAACCCCCTTTTTTTCGAAAATCGTGTATCAAAACCGAAATCCGTCAGTGCCATTGGATCCAGGATAGTTAAACCGTTGAAAATGAGCTATTGAATCACTATAAACGGAGTCCAATACGCACCAGAAGCCATTTCCACTGATTGACCTCTCCGGAAAACCCGAGTTACTATTCACTTAAGTTATCACTAAAGGCCGCTTAACTTCTCCATCTTAACTCGTTTTTTTTCTGAAACTTGACGAGTGCTTATATAATTAAGTTACACACAAAAACATCGTCAACAAAAAGTCTAGCTACACAGTCAAAATCTCAGTCGTCACAATAATGCCATACAGATGCTTGTTCTGTTTTAGTGTCATGTGGTGGATATAGATGTATTGATGGTTACTGTAAAGTAATATAGAGGCCGAAGGTGAAATATGGAAGTGCTTGTGTAGGGAGGAGGGAATCTTTTTAAGGATTGGAATGTGAAGGTTCCAAAGTTTGTCACCAAAAGATCTTTTTCGGTTCCAATATTTTGGTGAAGCAACGAAGAACACTGTTGACAAATGCCTAATATGTTAACATTGTGCACATGTAAGTGATCGAATTTTGCACCATTTTGCTCTAATTGGAGACTGATTTCTAGCACAAAGATTCTGCTTATATGACTTTTGTTAGTTAGGGGCCAATTAATTTGTTTACCAGTTAAGAGTATCTCTGTGGAGACGATGAGAATTAATAGGTTTTTTACTGTATTGCCAGCTGAGATGTTTTGGTCAATATTCTTGTTTATTACTAGCGGAAGACTACTTGCTCTTATTTAAAATAATTCCTTTTTGAGTTTCTTGCATGGTTTTGTTTAATACATCACTATAATGTTAATGCATCAGTGTTAGAAGCAGGTGTGTGTTGGTCAAGTTGACTCATGTTGGATCTGATACTTGTTTCTACTGCATAATTTGTTAGCAAAACACAGAGCAATATAGAATGCTAACATATTTAGGTAATTGGTATGTGTTGCTTTTGAAGATCGTAATATTTTATGTAATATTTCACCCTTTACTCTCGGTGGTGAAAGGGTCTTCGACTTGTGATGAATGTGGAATTCTAGTAATTGACTTGTTTGGTAGTCAATTATAAAACTTGTGGTGGTTTAGTTATTTTATGGAAATGATTACCTAATCTAGGAAGTTTATGTTTTATTAGAGCGATTTTGACTTAGATGTTTTTGAATATTTCACACGTTTTAGCAATGGTCCTGATTATACAAGAAAGGTACTTAAAAAAAAAGAAAAGAAAAGACAAATCCTTACAAAGTAAAATTTTTCACACGTTGTTTATTAATTGCCATTTTTCTCCTTAGTGTACATTATCCTACGATATCTTTATGATATTATCAATTGCTTTATGAAGAGATCAATGTCATATGATTTTTATAACTGTAATGTTGTCTCTGCTGCATGCCCTATTGACATTTTGTTTGGACTTTCAGGAAGTGAAACTGGAATGGGGTAAGGGCTTAGCTCAGAAGCGTCAAGCTGAGGCTAGAGCACTAGAGCTAGAGATTGAGCAGGATAAACCTTTTGCACGATCAAGGTAAGCATGAAGAATAATTGATCTCAAGTCCTTTACAATTTATAATGGTTTAATCAGTCATAATAATTTGACAGCTTATAGAAATCAATTCTGATGAGAAAATCCCTGTTTAGTGTGATGTGCGAAAAAACCCCCACTCAATTAACTGTTTCCTTCACCTATGTTTTCTGCATATCACAAGTATGGAACACGATGATGAAGGATAAATTCAAATCTACTAAACCTCCCTGATTGGTATGACCCAGTGTATGTAGTTGAAACATCAAATCTTTCTTGATCATAGAATAAAAGATTGTGGAAAGCTGATTCCAAACTTCCCAATCTATGGAAGTTCGCATATGTGTTATCTCTTCACAATCTGTGGCATAAGAACAGAGGGGCGGGCTACCTTATGCCATGTTACTTCTGTTCAACTAAGGATTGGTTTCCTACTTATCCGTTCATAATGATAAGCACATTGATAATTTGTTACCATAAAAGGGGTTTCTTCCCATTGCCTTTTTAGCTTAAGCTGCAGCAATAAATTACACTTGTGGTGTTGTTGCTTTAGATGGCTGATCTTGTTAGCATGCATTCCTTTGCAATCAATTGCTCTTGGGTACATTAAAATGTGGTCCCTGTTGACCTCCTGGATTTCATTGTCATTTTCTGAATTTCAATTGTAACAATTTAGTACCTAAAGTTTCGTTCTGTCTAACAATTAACTCCTTGATTTAGTCTACCAGTTGCAAAAGTACTATGCTAGCGTCATATTATTAGACTTCCTTCAGTAAGATTGAAACTCCGAAGGAAAAAAAAATTGAAACAGAGGTTGAATGTTATTAAAGAGGAAATTTAAACTAAGAACAAGTTCAGGAATAAAATTATAACTCTTGAGAATGAAACTCAAATTGAGGTCAAACTTACCGGACTAAATTGTTATAATGAAAGTTTTGTGGATGAATTGGAACCCAAGTCAAACTTTGATTAGGCTCCTTTGCAATAAATCAACATAGCTGTCATTAGTCAGGTATCAACCTCTAATTCATGTAATGATGCATTTATTTTCTACCTACAGAGATGATCCAGAACTCGATAAAATGTTGAAGGAGAGGATCCGATGGGGTGATCCGATGGCACATCTGGTTAAGGTACATCATTTGGCTATGGGGAAATATCATTACTGTTAGCACTGTGATTGACTTGTTTATCTATCTATTGCAGCGGAAGAACTCGGAGCCTATTTTGGAAGATTTAGGTGCTGATGTGAAGATGAAAGAATCTGGCTTTATAATTCCTCAGACTATTCCGAGTCATAGTTGGCTGAAACGTGGAATAGATTTCCCTCCGAATCGCTATGGTATAAGGCCAGGCCGGCATTGGGATGGAGTAGATCGTAGCAATGGTTTGCCCTTCTCCCACCACAATTTTGGCATTTTTCTTTATTTCTTCTGCTTTTGCTTGCTTTCATAGATTGTAGTTGTTACTTTCTATTTACTTTCTATAGCTACAGAGAAATGATGTTTCTTACATTCAGAAGAGAAAGCCATTTTCGTTTTGATGATTAGTTGTTACTTCCTTCTGGACTTCCAAGTCAACAGACTTTGTCCCAAGCTAGTCGTTCACCATCTATTTGATTATGCCCGTTACTGTAATTTGATCCTATAAGCTGCTGGTAATGCTTTTAGTTGATTTTTAATTTCGACATATTTCTACTGTCCAGCCAACAGATTGTATCATCTTGGTAAAAATTTAGACAATCGATTTGTCATAACATCTTATAACATGTTGGATCTATCGACATATCTGAGGTTTAGTTCTCATACTGTTAGGTCTAAATGTCATTATGTTATATCATTAACTCGTGTTTTTCTCAGTCCTTGTTGTCTTGACATGCAGTTTGTAAGATCTTATATTGCTTTAAGTAGTAAATAGGATGCTCCAAGTTAATTCGTTTCAACTGCTCGGCCTTCTATATTTACTCAGTTCTTGACTTGCTTGTTTGATGATATATGTTTGTTTTTACTATCTTCGTAGTAAAATGTGCTGTAATAATATGGAGTACTATCAATAGAGATTTGGAAGTATTGTCAGATATATGACGTATAATATATTACAAGCTTTAATATATCTTGTGAGATGTATGTTTGTTTCTACCATATTTTTTGGTAATGTCTGCTGTATTAATACTGATAAATAGTGGTAGAGACTTGAAGATCTTGTGAGATGTATGATGTATAATATAACACAGGCTTTTGATTAAGAAATCCGGCTTGCTATGCCACCCTAAGGTTCCTTAGAAAGCTGAAATATCGACATTGATAACTTTTGTACGTTTTCTGAATTTTCTATTGAGTAATCACAACACGTGAGGGTACTGAAAATGTGTAACAGATAATAGAATTTTCCACCTGTCTTTCATATAGTTTGCCCATGTTTATGATGAATTAGATGGTCGGAGCATCAGTCAAGGGGTTAGTATTTGTAGTTATATTTCATTTCGGTGATTAAACTTTCGTTAACTGTAATGTGTAGTACTTCTATAAAGTATATTCAGTTTTCAGATAAGTTCAAGAATTTTGGTAGCACACGTTGAATTATTGCAAAGAATGATGTTTGTGATATTTTTGCTTTCGCTACTTGCAGGATTTGAGAAGGAATTGTTTAAGAGACAAAATGAGAACCAAGCTACCGAGCAAGAAGCTTATTTATGGTCNTCTGTCTCTGACATGTGACATGCTCGGTAAGCTGCCATCCTGCCAGATAATTCCTCGTATTTTTGCACTACGAAGCTTCTGCTGCTATCCTGGAATATTGTTGTTTTGTGTAAATTGGTATCATTCTTACAAGTTCTGCTGTAAGCTGGATGAGCGAGAAATGTTCTTCTTCCTTTTTGATATTCACAGTCACCGATCGTGTTTCTACACGACAAGGATCTCCTGGTTTCGGGATCGGAGAGGTATGCAAATTTTTTTACCCTTCGCAGTTTGCAAATCTGGATAACTACTTTGTAATTTCTCACTGTATGTTTAGATCAATTATATATGAATATAGTATCATCCTTTGCTGTGCTTATCCCTGTATTAGTAAATTCAGATTTTTTTCAAGGATAATAGAATTTTCGCATGGCTGGATCTTTTTGTGATGCTAACTATATTCGGCCGTCAACTTTCTTGTGATATTCAAGTCGTTGCCTTTTGTAGCATTTTACTACTGTGCCTCTGTCATTGTCGCATAACAGTTGCAACCACTGGGTTATTGGTCAGATGTGTGACGTCCCACTTTTCAGGAGTCACCCATTCTAGGATTATTTCCGTCCTGACATACTTAATATTCTTAACCTCTTGGGCTTAACCACTGCTCAAAATGCTATAGTCAGGTTAAGAAGTTTTAGCTCTATTATATCTTATATATAAGACTATTTTAAATTCTAGGGGTGGCACATTTTTATGACATCCCAATAATTCCACATCAGATGGAAATGTGATTATGTTTGAGTATATAAGAGGCTATAGATACTAGTAATAATAACTGAGTTTAAACATTTTAGATTGTTGGTTTAGGCCTTACGAGTTATTATTACTAAAGGAATGGGTCGTTACAAGATGTTTGCGTGCTGAGCTAAGTTCTCATTTGGTATGTTGTAAATTCTTTTGCTTTGTTAGCCACAGATTTTAAGCAGTTGAGCTTGAGGATGTGCGGCCAAGCGCTTGTGGTCTATACATTTACCGAGGTTGGTTTGGCAATGGGAAAAGCTAAAACTTAGGCCTCCTTCGGTATTATTGTTCTTTCTTAAGCTTTTTATATAAGCTAGTGTAGCCTGCGCTTCGCTGCGGATAGTTTTTTTTTTATAAATATATTAGTACCAATAATTTTAAAAGGGCGAAGATATAGAAATTTCACTATATTAGTGAAACAAAGTAACAAATGAATCTTTTGTATAGTCCTAATTAGTAAGGAAGACATTTACATACTTTCTACTATAAATTTTTTTTTGGAAAATCAACTACAAATATGTTCTACAAATAGAATGTACATCATCAAATGCTTGTAGAATTTTTATCGAAAAGCCAAATTTAGTGGAAGAGGCAGCTGGAGTTGTGGCCTATCTATTTCGGGTTCTACATTTGTATTTAAAACCCTCAAATCCCCACAAAAACAAAAAAAATGCTTAGTGAACCAGAAGTTAGGTTTTGGCACCCAAAACCTCTTTCGGGCGTCTGAAACCCTACAGATGACTCAGCTGCTCACTGTTTAGTGCCTATTCATCCTTATCCATTCTTTCGCACATCAGCAAGGGAATTCAGCCGGATGTCCACAACACTCTTCAATTCCAACAGACTCTACCCTCTCTAGTTCCGGGCGCTCGAACCCACTTCTAGGCATCCGAAAATGTTGGAACCTGAAATTACTATAGTATTAGCTTCAGAGGTTCGTTTTTGTATCTATTTTGTGCCAAAATGAATCTAACTCACTCCAATCACCTCCAGAATACTCGACATAACACATGACCATCTCACTCTGCAACCTTGCATTTCACAAAGGTCTAGTATATTACAGTGGTCGGCAGATTGCTCCCCATGAGCTTTGCAGTTTTCCATTGCAGTTCAGTTGCATTCGATTAAAAATATGATATATAAATGACCTTGTTAGTCGACTATACTCTATATGAGATTTGACCTTCGTAGTCAGGAGATTGCTCCTCATTCGTGAGCTTTGGGGCTTCCCGCCAACGTTTGTTTACTTGAGCATATGGTATGATCAACCACACGTGCGCATTCACGTATACCGGTTCGGTTTGGCCACCGATAGACAGGTGTCCTTTTCTAAGAAAGTGGTCAAGAGTGACTCGTGAGTTAGGTTCGTATGTGTGTGGCTTTTGTCTGAGATCTATAAACTAACACAACGGCTCTGGATTGGGTTATTTCCGGACTTATCGTCTGGTTGACACGCGCGACGTTTTGCACTTTGTTTTGATTACAGTAGTGACACTTCTTACTTTGGCATTCATACGTCTTACTCGTTTACTCTTTTGCTACTGTAGTTTGTTCTTTTATCATTATCCTACTTTTTCTTTCTGTTGACCAGTAAGTACAGCTTGCCATTGGCAAGGCATTGCCCCCACTGTTTCTTACCTTTTTTTATAGGTAAAAATGAGTGGTGAGGGTTGGGATGCTGTGTGAGGTCGCGGTAGATGGAACCTCGGTAGCTTCCCTCGTTTGTAAACCCATCTTGTGAAATCTCGAGTTTTATAAATTCGTAAACCTTTATTAGCTGCTTCTTGTTATTGTGATGTAGTTGTAGTTTCATAATGTCAGATGTAACCTTGAAGTTTTGGATTTTTATTAGTTTTGATTTTCTCGAGGTAAATGAATGTTGGATTCGGTTTTCAGGCTGTAATAGTAGCTTAGACTTTTTATATCGCTCTCTACCTATTGTGGATGGAATAGTTGTGGGAATAGTTGTGATTGTTTCTCTACCCTGTTATAGTTGTATATTATGTTGTTGTTGTTATTGTAGTTGGTTGTATGGTTGAATATTACAAATTGTGCTCCTATGCTATGCATGTACAGTACAGGGGAGATTTCTTATCTGCATAGAAAAAAATCTATCCATATTGTAAGTCTATGCACGTTTGAAGTAGGTTTATGATTTCAAAAAAATCACAATTTTATGTTAAACTCTGTTTTCGGCATGAAAAGCTATATATAAAAAAGGCTCCGGGGCATGACAATCATTTCGTATGCTATTGGTGTCGTGGTTCACTTTCCTGTCAATACGAGTGAATTTTATCATCTCCATGGTGGCTTCGATGCTCTGGCTGATTGACAGCCGGTGGTTAATGGCGTCTGTGTTTTCCGGTTATACGATCAGCCGGCAATTCAGTTTACTCGAAGGGCCTGAAGATCGAATATTACTTTTTGAACTTCATAGTGGACTGTAACATTCTACCAACGATGAATAGCAAAGTTGTTCATTGGAATAGACTCTTGTACATGTAAGTAGTTGGACATCCCGCCGAGACTCAAGATCTGATATTAATATTGCATTTTTGATTTGGCATCGGATAGCTCGCAGTGTGAAGTCTTCTAGTTCGCATGAGCTGTTGCCACATCTGATATTAATCATGTGGATTCTTCGAGCCGATTGAGTTGATACCTCACGTGCAACTTATGAGCATAGTCCTGGCACGACCATCATTTCAATGGTCGTCAAGTCTGCTGCGCTGAAGCTGCCTCGTCCCACAGCAGCTTCTTCTGGCGCTCCTGCTCAGCGCTCAGGTTCTTCACCTAAAGGGGAAGCGCATGGAAAGATCACCTCACCTTGAATCACAAACAGGATACTAGAGAAAACCTTTTTTTTATGTATGATGTACTAAAACTTTTATGTATGATGTACTAAAACAGGATACTAGTAAAATAATTTTGACCACAATTGTCCACATTTCTGTATGATGTACTAAAACTTTCATTAAAGTTCAAACTCTTTTGTTGGTTGGTTTGAGATAACTTCAAGGTCCAAATTCAACTTTTTTTTTTTTAATTATTTCATTTATCATACCTTTATCTGCGATCAAAATGTAAACCTAAATAGCATAATTAATTTTAGCCCACATTGACCGAAATTACATTAAAAAAAAAAAATTCAGCTCCGCACCTCTAATTTTTTAGCGCAAATAAATTGGAAGAACTTCACAACTATAAAACCGAACATTGAAAAAAAAAAAAGAAAAAAGTAACTTTTGGCTGAACTCTAACTCATCCGACATTCTACTTCAATCTGAACTCTGAATTTCACCTTCCATGCAACACAAGAGGGAAGGGAGAAGAAATAGCAATGCAAATAGATGAGAAGCAGACACGTTCTCATGTGGCACTTCTAATTTTTTTAACCCTTGGATCAAACCTTTTGACCATTTTTAGCCTTGGATTTATACTATTTTTCTAGTAGGACCACTAAACCCTAAGGGAAACCACTATCATCTCAATCCTATAATCTTTGATTTAAGGGTTAAAAAGTCGGAACCACCAACTTCTATATGCTTTAGAAAGTATAGTAACTCTATACAATGAATAAATCTTTTACTATGATAAGTAGTATTTTAGCCCTATTATATTTGTGTGTCTTAAGATCCATAGATCGTACACACCACCCCCGCCATGCCACGGCGGAGACAGTGACAGGAATAGTGCGCAAGCCTCCTGGCAAACACCGAAGTAACGCTGGCTGCTCATGGCAATGACGGCGACGGAGAGGAGGAAGAAGAGACGGGGCAAAAAATCTAAACGGCGGAAACCCTAACGGGGTGACTTCTCCACTCATGACCACATTAATGGTTGCATTAATAGCCGAATAGACCCTTCGTCCTAAACACCATAAGACAACGGATCAGATCTATTCCAACTTTTCGAATACCCAAATTCGGATTCGAAAAAAATTCCAAATGTGAATCCGATCCGAAAAAATTTTGAAAAGGTGAATCCGAACCAAACTAAAATCTGAACCCGGAAACCAATTTTAAACTCGAATCTGAACTTCGATTTCATATCATTGAATAAAAATCTACTACAGAAAGGAAAAAAAATAATATAAATAAATGTTCACTGTTAAATACGAATCAGATATATATACAAAATCAATATCCACATCCATATGTATTATTTTTTATATTCTTTGTAACCAAAATCAAATCCAAATCTACTTAGCTCAAAGTTTTTATCCGTATTTGAATTTTTAAAAAATGAATTCGGACTGATATGATGTTACCAAGTAGGGGAAAAAATTCATCCACACAAAGACAAAATTTATATAAGATAACTTTTATAAAAAAATTCTGGATTACAATATGCAACATATTTCACCTCAGTCGGGAAGTACATGAAGCAGCATATAATAAATATGTCTTTTAACTATGCAACAACATTCTCAATATCATTAAAAAAACTGGCCTAAATCAATTTCATTTAATGTAGACGATTTAGCAGCAAACTGCTTTCCATAAATTTGAGACACAAATTTAATAATTGCATACAAATTTATCCAAAAGTATATTTGATAGATATACATAAATACTTTAGACAAATGTAGGAACTAAACATAATACTTATGATTCAAAATTGCTAATGCTGCAATAAAGAGAAACCCAAAAAGATATAAAAATGAACCATAAACCCTAAATCAGAAGCCGTAAACCCTAGACCCTAAACCCTAAATCCTAAATCCTAAACCCACAATAAGAATGCAACAGCAAGTGTAAGCTGTTGAATAATTTAACTAAGATCTAGATTTTATTTTTAAATGTTGGAATTGTACTTTGTTGACTATCAAAAAAACACACATTCTTTTCAGCTCAATGAGACAACCAGATTCCTACAAAATTTGGACATTAAGGAAACATAATAACATAAAAGAGAAATAAATGTTTGCATAGTGATTAGTTTTAGTATAATATATAAAAAAATTTAAATACTTTTAAAAAGAAAGCAACGACCGCAAACCGCACCCGCATATTGCACCCACACTCGCGGCTTGCACCTCTTGTGCATTGCGACTTGGCGTGTTTGGAACGGTTCAGTTTCTAATTCATATGCTTCTTCCATAAATTTGGTAGGTAAGAAAAATACCAGAAATAAAAGCACAAAAATATTGGCTCAGATAGGCTCAATGTATTTGCACAATGATTGTAATTCAATACCAATCTATTGCATAATAGAACAAAATATTCAGTAAATCGCGCAGGCTGCAGACATTGTCATTAGAACAATCAACCTGCCATGCCTGAGCAGAGAACATATTAAGAAAGTAATACTACAACAAACCATTCATAGTATAATTAATAACAAAATCAATTGTTTGTATTTGGCATTTCAAATTTAAGCTCAAGTACCTCACATTTATAAAGATAAATAAATGCCATGGGACATAATAGTTTTAAACAAACAAATTATTGTTTGAATAACAAAAAAGGGTGACAAAACCTATAATCTAAATCATATATTTAAAACTTTTTTTGATGCACAGCTTATACAATAAAAAAAATATATTTTTATAAGATAGAACAAAACCATTTGAAACCATACATGTACAGAAAACAATCAATATTATTGAGAAAAACACTCAAGAGGGCCAAGCAATCTGTCTTTCCTAAAAAACAGTCAATATTATTTGCTGGCTGCAAAGCACCGCTATTGAGAAAGAGCCATCATCATAGCCTTCACAAAACCAATATAAAATAATGTACAAAAATATTAGCTAATACTTTAAACAATATGGAAAAAAGTAGGAATAGAAAAAACAGCACAACACTACCCGAACCTATATTTTTTTACACAGGCTGCAGTGGTTGCCATATGACCATCCAAACCGCCATACCTTAATAACGAAATTATTATTTGACATGTGCAAACAACGATATTTATAAACGTATGAACTGAAAACCATAAGATAATAATATATAAGAACAAATGATCAAACAGAATGTACACAACGTATTTTTCTTAATTAGTGCCGATGATCAGATTGTTGGAGAAAAAGATTATCATTGTCAAAAAAAGACCATACAAATTTGCCCAAAACAGCACCCTTAAGTTGCTCAAAGCATTCTACACAGTTTATACATAGAGTTGCATCAACTCCAGGCAATGGTTGCTTGCTAAGCAAGCCATACCATCATTTTTTTTTAAATAAGCAGTTTGCAGCATCTTTTTATTTATCAATATGATGTTCATCAAATGCAAGAAATGCTTATTTGCTAAGTAAGACATATAATAGCAGCAACTATATCCGCAGCTATCAACAATCAATCAGCGATCTATTTCTAAAAATTTACAGAATAGATTTGATTGCAATCTAGCTTCATAAAAAAACTGAGGGAAAATTGCCACACAAAAAGATTAAAAACAAAATAGCACTAAAATTTCTAGCAACTAAATCATAAAAGATCAGATTTTGTGAGAAAAAAAACCTTTGCATGGAATAAAACATCAAAATAAGATCAAACTGTTTACATCTGCTTAAAAATAGTAGCAAGATATAGATATCAGCATAAATAGAATCTATTAAATTAATAGTTATACATAGGAAAACACTCACTATGAATCAGATGAGATGCTATCTTCCAATTCCTCAGTACAATTCAGTACTTCCCAATACCTTCACCTAACTTGTTCTACTCTAATCTTTAACATTCTAGAATTGATATGATAACTTCATTTTCTCTAAACTTCACATAATCATACATGCATCCTTATTCAATAAGAATTTACGGCATAAGAGTAAACACAGCAAATCTTAATTTTTTTGCTTGCAATTCGGACCCCTATTTCTTAAAGTCTTTAGAGTTCGGAACAACTTTACTTAATCTTGCTTAACTTTTTTATCTTATTTTATTTTCACATTAGAACAACCTATATTTTTTCTATTTCTATAAAAGCAACATATTTGGACTTTTCCTTACACTATTTCACCACTTCTTTATATAAACATAAGAAACAAAAGCAGTTACCTAGGACTTACATATAACCAACTTACACACATCTAGCAAAATAAAAAACAACAAACAAAATAAAAAGTCAATACATTTTTTTTCTAAAAACCTGAGAAATCTAGAGAAAACACAGGTAGAAAACCCAAAAATAAGCTAAGTCATGCAACCAAAGGTCCTAAAAACAAAACAGACAATCCACTAAAAAGCATCAACTTTCATAACCAGGTGGCGGCACAGGATCCTCATCTGAATCGTCAACATTATTATTCTGATTCACCGCGACAGCAGTTGGGCAATCAAGCAGATCACCACACTGGACAATCAGCTGTTTGAGCCCACCGCGCTCAGTAACATAGCGCTCCTTTTCAGCCAAAAGGTCATTGTAGTACCCCCAAAGAAGCTTATAGTCATTTTTCAACTGCTTATATTTTTTCTTAATCATCCCATGATCTATGGAAAGCCGCGCATACAAATCTTCGAAGCATTTTTTAGCTTCCGAATTAAAGTCCCTAACATCAAAAGAAAACTCATCATGCAACTTTCCAACAGACCGTCGCGCAGCATCTTCTTCAGCCTCATCAATATTAGCAGACGGCGAACTCCAACATCTCACAGCTTCTGTCACAGTACCTTCCCTAGCCAATTCAACCTCAGTATAAACTCTAATTGTCCCTTCTGCATTCTCAACCGGGACACCATACACTGGCATCGGCAGAGAAAAGCGCTGGCATACATCACGGAGTAATTCACGGAAACAAATCGTAACAACTATCGATGTCATAACAGCAGCTATATCAGACACAAAACATCAAAAGCATGCAATCAATACACATCTACACAACATAATCTAGTGAAAAATACATAAACAGCGAGCATCAGGTTATATAATACCTTATAAGCTAGTAAACCATCGGCCAACATAGAAGCAGCAAAAGAACTCCCGCCATTTCAACACCGCCATTTCGCCAAAAAGAAAATAAACATGTATAAACAAAGAGCTGTTAGTTAGCACAGTTAGTTAGCAGACAGTACCATAAACACTGCAAGCAAATGAACAATGGCAAAATAGGCGCACCTTTTTTTCTCAAAGAACAGAGCCAACCCGCCTAGCAATACGACAAACGACGTATACCCACATACAGTAAGAAACAGAGGACGCAAAAGAGATTAGTATACATGAAGGGAATAAAAGAGCCTATAAGAAGAAGGAGGGAGGATAAAACGGCTCTTCCACACCTCATGATACCAGCGCCAAACCAAAGCAACAAAGGCAACAGAACAACCAAGCGATAACCAAAGAGAAGAGTAAAAAAGCAAAAAAGTTAGAAGGAGAGCAAGAGCAGAGGTGCTATTTATAGCAAAAATCAGGAATTGCAAGAACAGAGAGCAGATCAGTTTAAGAGAGAAAAATGGGCCAAATACAGGATAAACCTCAAGGTCAAATCGATAATCCATAAACCCTATCAAATCCGGCCAAATCCTCACAGCCATCTACACCAGTGGACGTATTCCACGCCACCCCGGTGAGTTGCTGGAGGACAACTAAGCATAAGCATGGAGGAGATTAACATCATCAGTTTAAAAGGAGAAAAAATTATTCCTGTCAAATCTGCCCCAGATCTCACAGCCATCAACACCATCCAAGGCATCTTCCGCCCGGCCGGCGAGTTGCTGGAGGCCACGTCGTTACCTAGGTCCGCCACGCCATGCGACCCTCGACGGCGGAGACAGCGACAGGCCCACTACGCAATCGTCCTAGCAAACGCAGGAGTAACGACGGCGAGCGGTTGAGGACGGAGAAGGAGAGAGTGAACTGAAACAGCATCAACAATCAAGACGGCGAAAACCCTAACGGGGTAAGTTTTGCATTGATGGCAGCATTAATAACCGAAGAGAAGCCCATAAATGTCCGCAATGATGTCCGAAGACCACAAATGACACGTTAGCCCTACCCTATTTTACACTGTAATAGCAATTTCCTATTGCTATAAATAATATAATATCATTTATATTTATATAACTTAACTTATTATCAAACAATTGGAATTTTAAATACTTTTCTTTCTAGCAAAAAATGAATGCATGTACCTTACTAATAATATATTGTTAAACTGTGCATGTATCAAAGCTTTATTTGAATATTTAGATTATTTTTATCAACTTTGACATAAAAAGCAATTTAAAATTCGAATTAGTCTATAACTCTTTAAAAGATTGAAAACTAAATAAGGAAAAAAAATAATGTGAATTCAAATCTTCAAAATAAGAAGATCCTTTATTTAGAAATACCTATTTATATATGTTTTCAAAATAAAAGAAAAAAGATTTCCAAATTGGTGGGGAAAAAAAAAATTTCATATTCAATGACATACCAATTTCAATAATGAGTAAAAAAAAATTTACCTAATATTATTTTATCGAAGTTTAAAAAATATATTGGCCAAAAAAAAAAAAAATCTAAACGCAAAGTTTTCAAAATCATTACAAAAATTACGGTTTACATAAACTTATTGTCCACCAAAAAAAAAATTTTGTAAACCCAAACACTAAAAATAAGTAGATCCCTTATTTAGAAATTTTAAAATTACTTATAATGTAAGAGCATGAGTTTGAAAAGGAAGGAAAACATCTATATCAAAAATTATTTAGAAAGAATGGGCCCCAGAGCAAAAAGCAAGCAGACAAAAAAAAACCCACGCAGCCTGCGTCCGCCCGCCTCCTACCCGCGCCGGCTCCACGCCGAACGACCACGCCACCCCCGCCCGCCCCCGCGCTCGAGAGCGCCAACCGACGCCCGGCTCGCTCCTGACCCCCGCGCCCAGCGCGCGCTCGCGACCGCTCCCGCCGCCGACGCCTTCCGACGCCAACCACGACACGGCTCGCGCCATGACTCCGCGCCCGAGCGCCGCGACACCGCGCCGCCCGCCCACCTCGCTCCGTCGAGCGCCACCCACGCGGCTCGAGCCCTGACCCCCGCGCCCGCGCCGCCAAGCCGGCTCGCGCACCTGACCCCCGGCGCCCGCGCGCTCGCTGTCCGCCCGCCGCCAGCCACGCGGCGCCGTCGCACCCGCTCGCGCCGCCCTGACCCGCGCCCGCGGCCCTATGCCCCAGACACGTCCGCCCCAGGAACGCTCCGGTCCCAATCAAAGTTTACAGTAAGGGGACCCGCGCGTTGCGCGGGGAGCTAATATACCAGTAATAATATTACAAGTTTTTAAATAATTTTTTTCCAACTATAGAATTTTGTAATTAAAGTAACATGGCTAATTTTAGGTCAAGGTATTTTTTATTACTTACAACTAATTCAAAATGTAGCAAATTTGTGAATGCAAAATTATGAATTTCAATGCTCTAACGAATTCAAAACTCCAGCCGCAAATTGCAAATGTTACCAGAGCAAAGCACAACAAAGGTATTTCGAGAACCCTTAAGCAGCGTAAACAAATAAACCTTAGTACCAAATATTTCAATGTTCAATGAATTCAAAACTCTCGCGCGAATTACAGACGTTACCAGAGCAAATACAACAAAAGTATTTCGTGAACCCTTAAGCAGTGTAAACAAATAACCCTATGTAGCAAACACTGGAACGATTACTGAAAGACAAAAAGACAATCTTGTTAAATCAACCATTTTAAACATGTCTATAAACAAAGATGAAAGATATTAGAGCATTTTAAAATTTCTACATTTAGCAACGACGCAAGAGATTACTGCTGATAAAGGATAAAACAATATATTCGATTACCATTCAGAGTTGTTTATTAAACTTGCGAAGACAACTTAGCGCATGAAAATGAACATAACAACGGAAAGTCTCCAATTATCGAAAGATCTGGAAGGACAAAATATTACCACGCAGAATATAGAAAAAAAGTATCAAATAGCAATTGAGAAAAAAAGTTGTTTAAAAAACACCGCCGAGAAATTGCACATGAAAAAAATAAAAAAAGGGCAAAGTTTTGGATTATCGAGAAACTAAATAAAGAGCTAAAACTCTCACCAATATATTAAACAAAAGTACCAAATAGTATTTAAGCTTTTTAACAAAATTGATGAGTAATTATAACATAAAAATACACTATACAGAACGCAAAGTCCAGGATCACCCAAAGCTGCATAAGGAGGGAAAAATAGGAAAATATAGATTGAAGAGCACAAAAAAACAGCTTGATAACCAAGTAATAACAAAAATAATATGAGGAAAATTTAACAGTAATAGCACAAATAATAAAGCATCTAAAACAAATAAATAAATAACAAAAATCATACGCGAATGAATCGAACAGTAAACAAAATAGTTTTCGGATTTTCTACAAAAATAAAATAAATTTGGTGAAGCACTTCACCATCGTATAAATCTTAACATCTATTGCAAAACTTATATTGTTTATAATGCACAATCCAAAAATTTGATATTGCTTATAATGCACAAAGGATTTTCTTTTCTTAAAAAAGTACCACAAAATAGAAAAAGTCTAAACAAATAGTGAGAAAAATAGTGAGTACAAAAGAATAGTAAAAATAATGCGATAAATAAATTACGAAATCTATGCAGCAACCATACCTTATTAAACGGGCAGTTCATCACATAAGATAGGCAAAAAACAGAGAATCTAAAAAAAACAATACCGAAATAAGCACAGCATGTCATAAAAATCAGACAAAAGAACCCCCCCAAAAAGTGCAATACATCTAACACAAAATGGTGTAGGGAGAAAATCACAGAAAGAAAAGCACAAAAAAGATGGAAAACAATATAGAAAATACCAGGCACAACATTCTCTAAGAAGAATTATACTTTTCATTTGTGTTACTACTTTCATAATATGCGATCAACATTTTTGATAGCTTAGTTCTCCTAGTTTCATGCTCTGAGCTAAATTGTTCGAAAATTGCCAAGCAACAGACGCAAAAAAGAAATTTCAAATATCACTCCTGCATATATTTTCCTAAGGACTCTATTAAAAATTTGCAAGCGTTCGCGTGAGATAAATCGGGGAAACCACAACATTTGAATCAATAGAGACAGCATAATTGTACTACTACTATAAATTCATCAAAAAAATAAGAGAATGAGCAATTTTTGGTAATGCTATATAGCAGACGATCCGAACTTTCACCATATATCATTATATTATTTTTGGCTTAATCAGAAGAAGCAAACAAAATAGAGAACCATTCCCAAAAAAGCAACTAAAATCATAAATTCAATTTGAACAATTCAATTTTATCGTCGACTGCAGCGATATGATTGTAAAAAAAATACAGACGCAGGAAAAGTGGAGGCATTATTTCCACACCCATAATGGCGAGCGTGCTCTTACCGTCCGTACAAAAGGAAAAAGATTTGTAAATCACCATGGTTAAAACTCTGTCGATCACGTACATTACTTCGTAAGTTACCATCTAGAAAAAAAAATTAAAATTATCGTCGCTATTGAATTACATATTAGTCTCTGAAAGCAAGCAAAATATTGTCAGAACGATCATAACTTTAAAATTGAAATAAACGATAGGGTTAGAATGTTCAATTCATGCATATAGACTGGAGCTATGCATAAAGAATCAACCAAAAGGGTACTTTGACATGAACCTCTTTGAGCCAATGGCGGGCTATTGCCGTGCCGGGGCAAAAGGCACTGAAAGAGAGAGTCGTTGACACAGCCGCACCATTTAAACATGTTTTTTTATATGCTAAACTATCGGAATCTAAAATAAAAAAACCATGGAAAGCTATAAAATCGAAACCTTACCAACTAAAATGAAATTGAAACCAAAATTAAGATGCTATGAATTTGAAAGACAAAACAACTATTTCTACTTGAAAAAAAAAAACCATTAAATGTAGTAACCCTATAAAAGGAAATCTGGTAAGAATACTCTTATCATTTTACATAATCTAAATAATTATTTTTCTGATCATGCACAACAGCTGTTTATAAACTTTTAAAAAATTTATTCTTTTATAACAAATTAGAAAGCTATTCCAAATAGGCCAAAAAAAATACTTGTGAAAGAAATTAGAGAAATAGATGAATAATTCTAAAAACTGAAGCCACGAAATTCTGCAACAAACTGGCGTAGTATTGATTTAGCTCACTTTGCAATACTATTAGGACAAAACTAACCTTCAGTGCTTAGCAAACAACGCAAAAATATTAAGAAATTATTAAAATGCCAAAGTCTTATATGTTTGAGCCAACAATTAAAATAAATGATGATCTATGGAACCAAAACTACAAACCTAAACTAACTGAAAATTAGCTAAACATAATGTAAATTTGTCTTAAAATATTAAGGCATATATTTATAGTTTAGAGAGGGCAGTCACTCATAAAAAGTTCAGTCCTAATGTAATAAGAAAAAGAAATCAAAGATAAAAAACTGAGTCATAAGAAAACAATCTTATAAATATCCAAAATCTTGTACATAGGAATTGCTTAAGACTTGCCTGCTTTTCCTCTCATTTGTGATAGAAAAAGGCCAAAGATCTTTTCTTGCTAAAAAAAAAAAAAAAAAGATTATGCAACTGGTCATTGTTGGTTTTATTTGATAATCACCATTTGATCTACCGTCATAATGAACATTTGCACTCGAATATTCTTCATTCAATTATATGGCTTCAGAATAAAATATTTCAGCTAACTTTTGAAGACGGGCTTGTGACCTAATTCATTTTCCCAAATGTCAATCACACAGCAGTAGAAACAAATAATAAATCAACCAGGTGCAAAAGTAAATGAAATATTCAAGGGAATAAAAAAAAAAAAAGAGTAAATGATAAGACAATAGCATTTCTTAAACAAAAAACTGAACCCACCTTTTAGCTTCTGTTGTGCTTTATGCCTATGACTTTAATAATTAAACTTCTTCAATCAAAGTAATCTACAAAGTAAACAATTAAAAGAATGCTAAAGTAATATTATTATCTTTTGTCTGAAGCACTATAATAATGTTTTGTCATATTTCTAAATTGAATATAAATATTAAAAATTAAAACCTTTTATATTCTTACTTGCTCTTTACTTCAGTTGCAACTCAAGATCGCCTATTATAATAGAGAGCTTGTGTGCTTCTTCAACTTTTTGCTCCTGAAAGACTGTTAAAGAACACACGCAAAAAAAAAGCCTAAATACATACGACACGTAAAAATTTAACGTCATATAGTAGTTCAGATATTCATAAATAAAAAAAAGCAGTCTATCAAATATTTAATTTTATATGTGTATCAGCTGAACTCTAGTTGGGATATTCATCCTTAATCACTCAACATCTTTATTTTATGTGTTGAGCTGCATAAAAAAGGGGGAAGTTCACAAATAAACACAGAAAAACAACATGCTGATGATAAAACACAGGAATTTTTTTGCTACCGCTATTCCAACCGAAATTATTTTTTGATTAAATTACATTACTATACTTTTTATTAAAATTAACAAATAAAAGAAAAAAAATATATTGTAATAATGATTAGGAACCTATAAATATAAAGATTTTAAGTCAGCAGAACAATATATCAAACAGTTTACAAATAAATAAAAAAAAATATATGTTAACATGATTAGGACCTATAAAATACCTTTAAAATTGCAAGCGACAAACATCGAACAGTTTAGCGTGCATGGTAAACAACCCCAACATCGCATCAAATTAATCACAGATAGAAAGATCCAATCAAAAGAATAGATCAGAGGAGAAGAGCATGGCTAATGTATGACGGGAGGGAGCTATGAGCGGATGATGACTCAAATTGGACGTCGATGAGGCAGTGAAAGAGGATGACATTTGAGAGGAGATGCGGAAGCGGCGTTGCCCTGCACACAGCAACAAAAAGACAACAGTCATTCTTTTGCCACTCTATCCTTGAATATACTCTAAGAAAGGTAAAAATGCCTCCCTTCGTTGCTAATATATAAGTAATTTGCTAAGTAATACCTTTAAATTTCCGATGGAAAAGTACTTAAATCACATATATATCTAAATTAATAATAACGTAGAATATCAAATTAGGTTAACCCAATTCAAAACAGTAATATACATTGCGAGTCTGTATAGTATTACTGAACAACAATAAGGCATACTATTACCTCTGCCATGGCTTTGATTTTGAGAGTCGTGCTGCTAAAACGAATGATAAGTTGTCCATCTTTCCTAATTTCCTTGAACAGGAGAGCACAATCTAGAATGTGATCCTTAGCTTGTTGGAGAAACAATATAGTGAGATCCCTGGTGTTTGACTGTGAGGCTTGTCGACACTCTGAGAGTGTCGGACCAGTCGGAGTTGCGTTGGCGTCAAAAGACGTAAAAACGGACTCCGTGCGACGCGAGGGCAGCTTATCCGCTGAAGAATTCTGGCAAAACACGCAGCATTCCTCGGCTGCTGTACTGCGGTACAAACCGTTAGTGGACCGGTAAACCAGCGCTGTGAACAGAGCCAACTGCTCTCAGGTTGGCTCTTGTACCGGTACAGAGCTCTGTAACCGTACAAGGGGGTAGGTGAGGGACTTTTTGGAATTTTTCCACCTCGTTGTCTGTCACCTCTCTCCCCCTCACCCTTCATATACGTGTAGAGGCGCTGAGGGAAGGTCTTCTAGCAGCATTCTTCCCCTCTCCTCACTTTCCATCCCGGCTTGTGAGCAAGGTGGAACTCGGGTGGAGTTTTGTCGCGACAGGTTTGGCGTAGCCCCAGTCTCGAGGCGTCCTTGCTGCGGAGCTTTTGGCGAGCAGGCCGGGCGGGCCGAGGAGCGGCAGTCTTCACTGTTCTTGACTCGCGCCCGAGGTCCGACGCGCTGTCGCAGCGTGGGTGATTCGGCTCTTTCTGGCATTTTGGGCAAGTATTTACCCCATTTTACTCGTAGTAGCTCGTTTGCCTGAAAATCGCGAACGTCCGACTGTTCCGTATTTCACGCTCCGTTCCGCGTACGACGTCGGGATACGCAGACGAAGCTTGGTTTCGTTGGAATCGGGACTTCAAGAGGAATCCACGAAGCCCTCATTGTGCCAGATTTGATGAAGGTTAGCTCGTCGAATCCCGTTTCTACTCAGCTGCTGGTGGGATTTGGACTGAATTGAGAATTTTGGTGATTTTAATTGGAGTTAGGCTCGATTTCGAGAACTCCGGGCCCGGTTTTGTACATCCAGCAGGTGGTCTCGCAGTCGAGGGGTTCTGTGCTGCCCAGCGGAATTAGCGTGTGAGGTGGGTTACATCGCTTTACTCCTAAGTTCTTATTGGTCGACATGTCTATTAATCTTGATTCGGATAAATTATGTAGCTCAAAATCATGGACTATATTAGAATTTGGAAATCTGAAATTTGGAGCACTGTTTTATAAATTAAGGTAGATATACATGGTTGGACCTTTGAAATATGAATTAGGAGAAAAACCTGGCGATTTGAACCTGTCACCCCAGGTTTAATCGTACCCTGAATTTAGGCATCTAGGAGCCTTAAGAAAATGTACTGTCACACGTTATCTTCGAGACGAGTACGCCAGGTAGGTTTAGAATATATTTACACTCGTCGCTGGTCGCGGCGAGTGGAATTTTTACAAAGGTCGGTTCAGGCTTCGTTTCGAGACTGTTCGCGTGCCTCGTCAGAGTTGACGCTGGATCCTATGCGCCTTTTTGCCGTCCAGATCTGTCGCGAGGCACGTTCCTGTTGGTTGTTAGACCAGTTTGAGCCGAACTTACTGACTTGGCTAGTTTGAGGCCTGATTGAGCTCTGAACCAAGAACGATAACGGCTGCATACTCGCTTGGGTAGCGCCCAACAGAGTGCCCACTCCGCGGAGTAGGCTTTGTGCTTTTGCGTTGGTGTGCTGCCATGCGCCAGTGGACTTGCTGCTCGCACGGACAAGACAGTTAGAGTGGATGACGCCCGATAGTCGCACGGGGCAGGGACGGGTGTAATTCCAACAGATCCCGGGGACGGGTTAATGCTTACAGTCCCGATTAGGATTGGTCAGATTTGACCATTTCGTACAGTTGGTTAGTGTAGAGCATGAGATAGTGTAGTGGACGATCAGCGCTAGAATATCTTGCTCCTGGCTCTTCCTTCTATCTTCCTCCTTCTGTAGACTTAGTGGCTTGACGCGATGTGCTGTTTTGGGAGGTACCCCCCACTGAAGGACTCACTTGTTTTACAGTAGTTTCTCCCGCCCAGTATGTTACCCGTATTTTTTGCAGACGCCCACAAGGTCGCGGCGTCGGACGGCGCTAGCACGCCGTCCGTGGATCCAGGATCAGCAGGCAAGGCATCGCGAGTTTAGAGCCCTACCGCTCGTGCTCGACTAGAGGTGCCCTACTCGCAGGTAGATGCTTTGTTTCTAGTTTATGTACATAGTGAGTTAACTCGCACAGTGGCGGTAGCACTTGTATTTTGGATCTGAACTATGTATATGAAACTCTGTTTTATTTAGCTTCTGTTTTCTCTAGCAGCTCTCTACTCTAACTGTTCGTAGTAGTGTTTGATTTACAGTACAGCTATCCCGCTTCGTACACAGCGGAAACATATCTTTGATATACCGGCGGACTTTTGTCCGGCGTGCCGCGGGTAACGTCGTAACTCCGGGCGTGCACACAATATCCATGAAATTTCCATATCTTGAGAAAGACATGGAGCTAAAGATCTTAGCCCCGAGTTCATTATTTCCATCAATGAATTGCAAAGTTGGTGTTATAGGAGGAGTTGGTGCCACTGGTTTAGTCTCTAGAGAGCTTTGGACATAAAGCTACCAACTTGTATTTTCCATACATTCTTCAATCCATTGTAGTGCTGAAGAAGCCTTTGAAGATGGCCTTCCAAAGAAGTTTTCATGCCGCTTCATGCAGTCAAGCTCCCTTATGACTGAAGCAGAAGGAAATAAAACCTAACAATTTGCTGAAGAAAGCTACATAAGCGACATTTAAAAGTAAAATAAAGCTTGTAATTGTAAAGAAAGCTAATAGTCAAAATTAAAATTATAATACAAATAATCTTAAATGGCATTATATATATACAGTAAAAAACTTCACCAGTTAACATGCAAACTACCATCTCCCTCTGCCGATCCACTAAGATACGCCCACTCCCGTGGACCGCGTGCAGGAACACCGGTGAGCCCCGCAATCCCTCTTCACGCACAGTCAACGATGGGACCCGTCGAATGCGGAGAGCGCAGCGGCGCCGATTGCGGAGAGCTCTGCCGTACCCGCTTAGGGATCCTCTATCTTCATCCAGTGCTCGCCTCCCTAAACCCTAATAGCACTACACCGAAGCTGTTCTAATAGCACTACACCGAAGCTGTATATGTCGCTCTTCACGGATAAGTGGCCTCGCGGAAAAATGTAAACATTGTTAGAAATAAGTTATCACTAACCGACCCTATTCATCGGAATCGGACCGTGTTCATTTATGATGTAATATGTTACCACCTCAACTTGTATACTTTCTAACCAACCCTGTTCATCGAAATCAGGCTTTGTTCATTTCTGATGTAATATGTTACCATCTCAACGTGTATACTTTCTAACCGACCATGTTCATCGAAATCGGGTCCTGTTTATTTCTGATGTAATATATTACCACCTCAACTTGTATACTTTCTAAATATATAACAGCGAGCGTAAACATTCATATTTATCTGCTTTTGCATAATTTGAGGATGAGTCGAAATATAACCTGTAGCAATATATTCTGGAGCCGCATAGCCACGGTTTCGACAATATATTCTGGAGCCGCAGTAAAGAAATTGATGTTAGAAGCACAATAACAATTTTTTTTGTGTTCCCTTCCATAGAAAAGAAATGAGAAAAAAAAAATCAAGGAAAGAAGAACTTCATGGTTTTCTTTGAGGCATAGCCATTCCGATGCTGTCCATGTTGAGGAGCCGAGTGGTATTTTGGAGCGCCCCGTCGGTGATAGCGACGATGCCATTCTTGTCGAGCACGTAGAAAGGCATAGCTGAGGGGGCAGTCAACGTCAACGACGCTTCATTAGTCTACCTGCACAAAGGTGCTAGCAAAGGAGGTCGGTGGCGGAGGTGGTGCCATGCGGCAAATAAGGCGAGAAGAGGGGTAGCGAGGAAGACGCCGAGGACGGAGATGAGGGGATTACGGGGGAAGTTGGCTCAGGTGAATGGCAAAGAGGACGGAGAAAATGACCAAAGAGGGGAAAAGGGTGAGAGCGAGCACAGGAAAAGTATTGGGGAGGATGGGGAGGATGTACGACAGTATGGCCAGATCCAAACCCGTTGGTGTGGGGTCAGCATGGGAGCAGAAGCATGGGCTAAGGTATGGGCACCTTGACTTCTGTTTCCTCTCTGTTTTTTCTTCTTTTTTTTTTAAAAGATGGGTCGCATCCGCGCCGGCTCGCGGCGGCACGCCGCCCTCGGCTCGCGCCGCACGCCCAGGCCCACTCGCGCTGCCCGCGCCCGCGGACGCTCGCCTACTCGCCTGCCCACGCCCGCGCCCGCGCCCGCCTGCGTCGGCTCGCCCGCCCCCTCCCCGCTTGTGCTGATCGCGGAGGGCCCTGCCGTACCAGCTTAGAATCCTGACCACATCATTTACCCGTACCGCAGGCCGCCAGCCAGCGCCATGCGTAGGTACGGCTGCGCAATCGAAAAAGCGATCTGTTGTCGCCAGCCAGGAAGATCGTTTGTGAAGGAGAAAAAGAAAAAAGGGAGAAGACACTGCCGCCATGCGAACGGAGGTATGAGAAGAGCAGCCGCCATACTCCGATCACAAATATCGTAGCACCCGCGGAGAAGAACACGAAGCATCAGCTCTCCACCCTTTTCCCTTTTTTTTTAAAAAAGCATGTGACCACCTTTATTAGGACTTCCTGCACTCTTTGTCCTTTCCCGTGATGGGAACTGCACGTTATTGTTCCTCGAAACCCATGCACAAATTTTTTTTTTTATTCCAGATTCATCCTTGTTTTTTATAAAATTTTGTTATGGATTTAAATTTACATCAATTTTAAAATATATATGATTTTCTAACTTAGAAAACAATATACATATATTTTATCTACTCATCCTCAGTTACAGAAAAATTTCAGTTAATTTATAAACTGCTGCAAATGTACAGTACAATTATCTTCTAAACAGCTATCTCTCTCTCTCTCACACACACGCACTATCATATATATATATATTATATATATATATATATATATATATATATATATATATATATATATAATATATATATATATATATATATATATTTATATCTCGCACAATAATAAATATATTATTTATATATATCAAATTAAATATTTGTTTGATGTTTATTTTTTCTAAAATGGTATATATATATATATATATATATATATATATATATATATATATAATATATAATATATATATATAATATATATATATATATATATATATTATATTATATGAGAGAGATGAGGGAGAAAACAAAAAAAAAACCCTAAAACCCACAGTGAGTGAGAGAGAGAAACAAAAAAAAATGGGAAAAAAAAGTACCCGAAAGAGAGAGAGGTATGTAGTAATTTTTTTTAGGCATTATACATAAATATATATTGTGAGACAATCCAACAACAAGAATCATCTGCCAATTGCTTAAAATTAACGTCAACCATAAAAATCACCTACCATTTGTAAAAAATTTACATCATACCAATATTAAGTTTGATTATATATAAATATACACACTCTCTCATATATATACTATATATATATATAACATCTATATATTATATATATATTTATATATATATATATATATATAATATATATAAGAGAGGGAGTGGAGAAAAAGTGGGCCACACAGGGCCCCCACAGTGCCCCCAAATCCGGAGAGAGGAGAGAGAGAGAAGAGAGAGAGAGGAGTCTGTGAGGATTTTTTTTTTTTTTAAAGGTGGGCCCCACAAAAGGACCCTTGGAACCCGGAGAGGGCTCCAAGGGGTTCCCCTTTCATGCTTGTAAAAAAAAAATGATGATAAATGATAAATGATGATAAATATAAATAAATAAAATCATTTAATAAAAATCGCTTTTTTTTCTGAATTTAGGTCGAAGGGCCCATCTCTGCTTCCGCGCGGCGCGCCAAAATTCCAACGTAGCGAGCAGATCAGACGGCAACGATCGAGTCTGCTGCCTGCCGTCGCTGCGATGGACGCCGATAAGCATCCCAAGCCCGCTGCGGAGGTGTCTCTTTCTCTTCAATCCCTTCTTTTTCTCTTCTTGTCTCGCCCTACCTGGCGAGTTCGTTGGTGGTTTGGGAAAGAAATCCAGCATTCTTGTGCAGGTCACGGAGAGGAGCAAAAAGAAATGCAGGATGAATAAGGAGGATGAAGCCGAAGGGGAAGAGATCGTCATCGACGAAGGTACAGTTACGCTATTCAATGAACTGACGCAACGACTGTTATTATCATCAACTATATAAACCTGTTTCTGTACTTTTACATTCTTCTGGTCCTTAGTCTCTTAGAACACAAGAAAGGTAAAGATAGATGGCAATTAGCACCTGCCCTTTTCAGATGACTAGAACATTTGTCGTGTATTGGTACACCCCTTGCCATTATCTGCCCGTCCCGGCCCCGCCCACCCTCCTGCCCTTGAAAAAGAGGAAAAGAAGTGTTAAGAGAAAAACATGATTGACTGTTGCTGTTATTGTGCAGTTCTTTTTAAAATAGCACCTGTCTTCTTAGCTAATAATTCATTATCAGTTTACCTCCAAAAATAGAAAGTTAATTTTGGGCGTAGCCTACTGCGGCCACGGGAACACCCAAATCTTGCCAAACTCTCTTTTGGTAGGTGGCGCGGAAGTATGAAGCAGTGGAAGCGAAGTCATATGGGTCGTTGGGATCCATAGTAATCTTTCTCACAAGGCCTTAGTTTTGAGCAAATATTGTTTGCAGGAAGTTCTTTCTCGCTAATTCCAATTAAGCGCTTTGGAAAGTTCTCCTGATTTTCATGCCCATTAATACCATTCGGAGTCCTCTCCTAAATGTCTAAATAATGTTAATATCTCGATATATTTTGCTGTGGAGGCTTACATACCAGTGGAACTTTAAATTGCCCAGTTGAAAGAATGTACTGGCAAAATAAGAGCAACTCAAAACCATTGAAAAGAATGGGTTAGGTAAATCATTGACGGCATGTTGCAAGAGGTCTGCGATTGAATGGACCATCCCTGGACGTGTTAGTTATGACTAGGTGCTGAGATTCGTTGGACATCCAACGTAATGCTTAACATCATATGAGTGATGTCCCCTGCAGTAATTTTATATTCCTTGTTTCGAAATCTTTCCTTATCGGACATTGGATCATTACTGTTCCACCTACCCCCACTAAACCCTAGGCATCGAATGGTAAAAAAGTTAGTAGTAAACATTATTCCCATACTATCAATAGCATTCTACTGCTACTCTCTCTCTCTCTCTCTCTCTCTCTCTCTCTCTCTCTCTCTCTATATATATATATATATATATATATATATATATATATATGTATGTATGTATTTATGGTTGTTTTTTGTATGTAGGTCCTTCAAGTGTTGCTATAAACCAAGTTTAAATAATGGATGTTGATCCCAGCCTGGCTTATCGAGTGAGATTTATTGTACTTTGTCATCATTTCCTTTGAATTGAATTTGTTCATATTTAGGACTACAGTAATATATATATTTTTCGAGAGATGAAGGAACCTTTGCCTTGAATATGAACTAACATACAACACAGTTTCAAAGATTTTGATGCACTGATAGGGTCATGGTGCGCCATTTCTTTGAAACTTACGCACATAATAATAGAAAAGTTATACTTTTGTTGGACAAAAGGAGATAGGCAACTAACAATCCTTTTTTTGGTTAATATTTTAATACTATAATCATTAAGTTTTAGAAGGGATTGAGTCACCCTATTTGTATGTTTTTTTTGCTGCTAGAAGAAAAGAGTTTAGACCCATCTTGGTTGATGCTGGTAGTGGAAAGGCATTTTCCATAATTAGTCTTCCATGTAGTTGAGTTAAAACTCGGAAATGGCAAATCTTCTCAGTTTAACTAGGATAGTTGTTGGAAATTGAAAACGTATGGGTTTACATTGCTGACGGGTGTCTCCTATCTTTGTTACATTTTTACTGTAAAGCCTTGTAGGAGATATCATATGCTTTGAGTGCCACATTATTGTATAAAATTAATTGTTTGCTTACTTTTATTATCTTTTTTCTCTACCATGTTCTCTATTCTATTCATCTTATTTTATCTCTGGTATTATTGGCATTATCAAATTTTACAGTTGTAAACTAATTTTCCTTTGCTCACTCTATTGTCTCTCTATACTTGTTTACTATGATGGAATATACTTTAATTTAATTTTGATTTTTCATTTTCTGTTCAGGATTATACTGAATATGGGAAACGAGAGGCTGTTAGACAATTGCAGCTTATAAAAGCATTATATACCATGGATTTTATACATGTTAGTGCTTATATGCATAGTGATTTGTCCTTAAGATTGCACATAGCAATTGATCAAGGGGTGTATTTTGTTAAAAGTTTCTCTTCCCAAATGCAGTTTGGCATGCCTTTGGACGAAATTATTGAAAAGTTGAAGGAACATAAAGTGATCTCAACAAGTAATGTGGGACTTGAAGGGTCTGTAAATGTAAGTACCTTAACATATCCTTCAATTACTAAAGAACATACTTATGTTGTGTCTTCAAATGCTTTATGCAGCAAAGGTTCTCCAGGTTGCTGTGCGTGAGGCAGCGTGAAGCGTATTACCGCCTTCTGGAAAAACTAGTTAGTTTTTCTCCATATATTCAGGTCATCCTCTGCGATTGTTACTCGTACTTTGGTTTTGTTTAAAAAAATAAAAATATTGTTTCTTACTATTATTTTTCCTTTGTTACTTGTTGCAGTGGGATGATGAATGCGATGAGAAACTGGAATGGCTTAATGAGAACGGTCATCTTCCTTCTCTCTGTGGTGATGTTCGTGGTTCTAGAATGCTCTTGATATGTGTTGAATATATTGCTTTGTTTTGGATATGATTATATTTATTGGTGCAATTCAGTAATTTCATTCTTTTTCTGGAAGGAGTTTTGTGATATACTGTGTTTCATGGAGCGGAGGTTCCATCCCCTCATACGTGAGGTATTAATACAAAATTCTTTAGTCATATATTTAATCTTTGATTGTTACAGAAATGATTGAAGTAGTTCAATTTTAGGGCCACAAGGATGTCTTATTAGCTGTAATCAAACGAAGATCTATAGGAGCACGGCGGGAGGTGGAACAGGTAAATAGGTTTGGCCATTTGCACATTGGTAAATTACCTGTAAATTATTTGAATAGTGTAATGTTGTTGGGGGGTTAAGGGGACTAGAACCACCCAACATTTGCCAATTGCCAGCTAAACTTTTAAAATTTTATGTATACCACCTAAACTTTCAAAAATTTACAATTAAGCACCTATGTTCATATTCCATCATAAGAAACAATAAAGAAAATGCATGCTGACAGCAAAGATGAGTTTCCGCGATGCCAAAACTCACTCTGATGGATAAAATTAACCATAACTATGACATTTAATTTGTCAAACTCAAAAGCTAGAAATCAATATCTATAGAACTATAAGATTGAATTTTACTGCCAAAAAAAAAACTTCTTTATTGCCAGCATGTGTTTTCTATTATTTTTTGGTCAATTACAAAATTTTAGACATTTAGATAGGAGATATGAAATTTTGAAAGTTTTTATGTGGTTATCTGCAAACAGGGTAAAGTTTGGAACGGTTGTGGTGCAATTAATCCCTTTTTTCTGCTTAGGGATTTGAGCGTTATGGCTGTCTACTCACTACTCATAGCGATTTTATTGAAAACTATATTGAGGAACGCAAGCACGCTTCGAAGGTATGCTGTCGCATTTCATAATATCTGTCTCTAACCTATCCCTTTTTTCCAACATAAATTAATATATTAACACTGATATTTGGGACAAAAATATTTTTTAACATTTTGCTGTCGTTATTATGTAAAAATGTTTTGGAGACATCTTTACCTTTTTATTTTAGGGGCCTATGTCAAAACAGTCTATTGTTGGGGAGGTCGGAGTACATCTTCACCTTTTTTATTTTATTATAATATTGTTTGCTTGTGAAGCTTTTTAACTTCTTTTGGTTGTAACTTCTTTGACTTGGTATTTGTCATAAATTTACTTTAAAATGAAATTAGAGATTCAGAAATGAGGTCAATACAAGTATATTTCATATACATATACATAATATGTATATGTATATGCATAAGTATATGAACTTGTACATATTTTTACATATTTATGCACTTGTGTCTGTATATGTAAATCTATATGTATATAGGATAGGACTACTATATTGTCTACAGGATATGAATAGTGCTTACTATAGAACTTTTTCCCTTTGGATCCACCTAATAGTAAACCCTATGCATCCAAGAGGCCAAATGTCAATAGTCAACACTATTCCTATATTATCTATAGTTAGTAGCGTGGCATTATATATATGCGTGTGTATATATATGCCATCCCTCTATGTTTTTTTTAATATATAGAGTTGCGGAATTTGGAGGGGAATTTGGAGGCCTGATGTAAAGTCACGTCATCCCTCTATGTTTTCTGTATATATGGAGCGTGTTTGGTTCGCCCTTTTTTTCACCCGGAATTGAAATCGGAATGGACGAATCTGTTTGTCCGTGTTTGATATGCGAGATTTCCATTCCCATTCCGATTCCTGGATGAATGGGAATCCCCCAATTACCCCTTTCTCCAATCTGGCCTAGGGTTGGATATTGAATCCAGGCAATGGATTAATTTGTTCGAATTAAATTTAACTTTTCTAAGTTTATTTTTTAATTCAAATATAAGTTTAAATTAAAAATTATATTTATAAATTTAAACTTTAATTTGAACTTAAATTAAAAATTAAAATTCAATCAAGCATTTCGAATCTAATTTATAAATTTGAATTTAAATTTAAATCTAAAGTTTAAATTTAAAATTTTATTCAAATTTTATTTAAAATTTAGATTAAATTTATGGATTCAAATTGAAATTTGAATTATAATTTTAAGTTTGAATTTGAATAAATCAAAATTTAGTTTTATATTCTGAATTANTGGTACTGGTTGTAGTACGAGTAGTTTTCCGAGTTTCTAGAGGTTGACCAGATCTACGAGATATCGTTGTGGGAGTTATTGGCCGAGTTAGTGTCGTCATCGTACACGGCCATCATACAGACCGGCACCTCCTCGACTTCTCCTCCCGACTAGATATGCCTATCTGGAACTAGCGGCAGCTGCGGATTTTATTTGTTATAGTGGACGAGCTCGACCTAGGACGCCATGACCACGACCACGGCCACGGCCCAGACATTGTAGTCGTATTCCACCGAGGAGATATCCGCGAACATGGTAGGCGACGTGGTCGAGGGAGTCGAGGGAGGAGAACATGATATTATATTTATATATTATTGTATAACTTGTATTTATTTTGTATATTCTGTTTTGATTATTTGGTATTGATTATATTATTGAGATTCTATTGGTTGTGATGTTGTAATGTGTATTAATTTTGTGATGTTGTGACGTGTATTACTTTTGTGATGTTGTGATGTGTTGTGATGTGTTGTAATGTGTATTGATAGGTATCTGTATTGTATTCTTGTATTGAATTTTGTATTGATTTTTGTGCAGCAAAATTTTTGCCGAGGCAGGCAGTTGTATTGGACACGGTGAATGGATCACCGTGTCCATTTGTATTGGACACGGTGAACCATTCACCGTGTCCAATACAAATGTATTGGACACGGTGATCCATTCAGCGTGTCCTATATATACCCCGAAAATGGCTAAGTCCGTGTCCAATACAACTAGCCAAGCCGTATTTGGCCAAATATGGAAGTAAAGGACACGGTGAATGGTTCACCGTGTCTAAACGCGGTGAACAGTTCATCGTGTTTAGACACGGTGAACGAATCACCGTGTCTAATGTAATACTAACACCCCGCCGTGGGCGTGAGTAATACAATGAACACGGTGATTGGTTCACCGTGTCTAAACACGGTGAACCAATTGCCGTGTTCAACTTAGCCACCTAGCCCAGGCCCTGCCCGCGTGGCGCTGGCGTGGCAGGGTCAGGGCGATTTTTGCAAATAATTTTTAGACGGGGCTATTTGCGCAAATAAAATTTTTCAGGGGGCTATTTGCAAAAAAAGCCCAAAAAAAAAAGATTTTCCATAGGGTTGATATATTAACAAACCAATCATACAGAAACCAATACATTTGCATTTTGTATGTACAAATGGATGTTCAATGTATGTTTGTATGCACGTATGCATAGAACTAATCTAAAACTCCCAAATAAACTGAAAATCCTAATCTAATAAGACTTCCAAAATTAACCCACTGAATCTTAATCAGACTCAGATTCAATTCAGCATTTGATTCAGACTCTTCTAGTACCGGTCCATTGTCCAACCAAATATTTCGAATACGGTTCCGTCGACGAGTTCCCCATCAATTAGATATTCCTTTTGTCTTCGTCGTGATTCGTCTTCTGGTTCCATTTTCTATGTTAAACCAAAACCCCCTAAGTGTATAGATTGTTGACACTCCAACCGCTGCCCATTCAGTCATGCAGAATTCGAGTTCGGAAAAAAGGAAACCAAAGAATTTATGTCTTTTATATATTCTAATCAAAATTTAAAGGGATGACGTGGCTTCACACACAGCCTCCAACTTCCTCAACTTTATGGGGATGTTTGGTTCGAAGTCGGAATCGGTATCGGAATCGGAATAAGAATATGCTGAAAACGGAATCGAAATGATTCATTACCTCATTCTGTTTGGTTCGCCACTTGAATCGGAATCAGAATAAACCATTTCCANATCATTTTAAAATTTTGACATAAATTTTTAATATTTAATTTTTAGTTTGAATGTAAACTAATATATTGTAAAGATAAAATTGACATATTAATTTAATTGTGTTTCTGATATCTATTTAAACCAAACACCGACAATGGAAATGGTTTATTCTGATTCCGATTCAAGTGGCGAACCAAACAGAATGAGGTAATGAATCATTTCGATTCCGTTTTCAGCATATTCTTATTCCGATTCTGATACTGATTCCGATTCCGACTTCGAACCAAACATCCCCATAAAGTTGAGGAAGTTGGAGGCCGTGCGTGAAGCCACGTCATCCCTTTATAGAAAAAACGTAAATTTTGATTAGAATATATAAAAGACATAAATTCTTTGGTTTCCTTTTTTCCGAACTTGAATTCTGCATGACTGAATGGGCAGCGGTTGGAGTGTCTACAATCTATACACTTAGGGGGTTTTGGTTTAACATGGAAAATGGAACCAGAAGACGAATCACGACGAAGACAAAAGGAATATCTAATTGATGGGGAACTCGTCGTCGGAACCGTATTCGAAATATTTGGTTGGACAATGGACCGGTACTAGAAGAGTCTGAATCAAATGCTGAATTGAATCTGAGTCTGATTAAGATTCAGTGGGTTAATTTTGGAAGTCTTATTAGATTAAGATTTTCAGTTTATTTGGGAGTTTTAGATTAGTTCTATGTATACGTGCATACAAACATACATTGAACATCTATTTGTACATACAAAATGCAAATGTATTGGTTTCTGTATGATTGGTTTGTTAATTTATCAACCCTATGGAAAATCTTTTTTTTTTTTTTGGGGCTTTTTTTGCAAATAGCCTCCTGAAAAATTTTATTTGCGCAAATAGTCCCGTCTAAAAATTATTTGCAAAAATGGCCCTGGCCTGCCACGCCAGCGCCATGTCAGCGCCACGCGGGCAGGGCCTGGGCCAGGTGGCTAAGTTGAACACGACAATTGGTTCACCGTGTTTAGACACGGTGAACCAATCACCGTGTTCATTGTATTACTCACGCCCACGGCGGGGTGTTAGTATTACATTAGACACGGTGATTCGTTCACCGTGTCTAAACACGGTGAACTGTTCACCGCGTTTAGACACGGTGAACCAATTTTGCCGCACAAAAATCAATACAAGATTCAATACAAGAATACAATACAGATACCTATCAATGCACATCACAACACATCACAACACATCACAACATCACAATATCACAAAAGTAATACACATCACAACATCACAAAATTAATACACATTACAACATCACAACCAATAGAATTTCAATAATATAATCAATACCAAATAATCAAAACAGAATATACAAAATAAATGCAAGTTATACAATAATATATAAATATAATATCATGTTCTCCTCCCTCGACCTCCTCGACCACGTCGCCTACCACGTCCGCGACCACGACCAACATTATGCTCATCAAAAGGCTCCAAGATCTCCAACTGGTCTAGATGCTCTATAGCAGCACCATCAATAACCGGCTCAATCACAGCAGTAGCATGTGTCGGTAGTATGTCTGGCCGTGGAGGAGCTAAAGAGGAGGGCTGATCTGTACGGATCGACCTCGATCGCCGTCGATGCCTAAAATAAACAATATCACCTGCTCGAGCTGGATCCTGCGGTACTGGTGCTGGTGCCGGGTCCGTAACATCAGCATAAGGTGGCTCCTCTATAGGTGATGATGGCCTCGGTGGACTATATACGGGTGCATGGCCGGACATCGATGCTCCACCATAGTCTGCTGGTCCTGGAGGTACATAGTGTGGAAGCGTAGGTAAAGTCTCCAAAACTGCTTCCATCTGATCGGCGACCTGTGATAGGGTAGTTAAGACTCCACCTCCTGAAATATCGGGCAGGACACGTCTGATCGTATAATATGATCTCTGCACGATATCGACCTGAAATAAAAGCATAATCAAAAAAGATTATACGAAATTTTTTTGTATATATAAAAATTAATATAAAAAGATATTATATATTACAATCATACCAATACTCTCTCGACGTGCCCACGTAGCTGATACGCGAGTGGTGGCTGCTGTACAGGTGTAGAGATCCACCTCCTGGTGATCGTCCAATACCACTGCATGTAAACAGCGGTAGCTCGTATCGGATCTGGATCTNAATATATTAGTTTACATTCAAACTAAAAATTAAATATTAAAAATTTATGTCAAAATTTTAAAATGATGTCAAAATTTTAAATATATTTTTTTAAAAAATTAAAATTTTAAATTGAAGAGATAATTCAGAATATAAAACTAAATTTTGATTTATTCAAATTCAAACTTAAAATTATAATTCAAATTTCAATTTGAATCCATAAATTTAATCTAAATTTTAAATAAAATTTGAATAAAATTTTAAATTTAAACTTTAGATTTAAATTTAAATTCAAATTTATAAATTAGATTCGAAATGCTTGATTGAATTTTAATTTTTAATTTAAGTTCAAATTAAAGTTTAAATTTATAAATATAATTTTTAATTTAAACTTATATTTGAATTAAAAAATAAACTTAGAAAAGTTAAATTTAATTCGAACAAATTAATCCATTGCCTGGATTCAATATCCAACCCTAGGCCAGATTGGAGAAAGGGGTAATTGGGGGATTCCCATTCATCCAGGAATCGGAATGGGAATGGAAATCCCGCATATCAAACACGGACAAACGGATTCGTCCATTCCGATTTCGATTCCGTGTTCAACTTAGCCACCTGGCCCAGGCCCTGCCAGCGTGGCGCTGACGTGGCGCTGGCGTGGCAGGGCCAGGGCCATTTTTGCAAATAATTTTTAGACGGGGCTATTTGCGCAAATAAAATTTTTCAGGGGGCTATTTGCAAAAAAAGCCCCTATTTTATTTAACAGTTAAATTTTCTTAATAGAGAAAAGTTTGGTCTTATTAGCTTTTAGGGCATGTTTGGTTTACCTATTTTAGACTATGGAATCAAAATGGGATTCATTGATTTCAATAGTTGTTGCTTGTTTTAAAGGAATCGGATTCCAACTCCCATTCCACTCTGGAATGGGAATGACCAACTCCTTTTATGGCCCAATCCAGCTTTGAATACCGAATTAGCCAATTCTACAATAAACTAGTCAAAATCCTCTTTCACCAACACCTCCACTCCTCTCCCTTCATCACTTTCCTCTCTCAATCAAAAAGCTCTCTAAAAAATTCTACATTTTCATTCCGATATCCATTCCAATAATAAATCAAATATTTTTTTGATGATTTGTCATTCCATTTTTCATTCCAAAGTAACCCAATTTTATTTTCCATTACTATTCCAATCATGAAGCAAACACGCTCTTAGTTTAGGTATGGTTAGAAGAGAAGGTCCCTATTCCCATTGGAGTGAGAACCTGTTCGAAAGCGGCAATCTTAACAATTTGATATCAAAGCCATTTTAGGAGTGGGAGGTCCTAATTGAATCACTTTGAGCTTGTATCCTTTTCAAAACTGACTGAAATAGAGTTCATGGATGAGTCTTCTCCGTTTTATTTTAGTTTCTCTTAGTTTTAATTTTTGTCTAAGATCTTTTATTTTAATTGTGATGGTTTAGTCGTTTTTGATTGTTTGTGGTGTGCTGTCCTAACAATGCACATAAGTTTTGAGAAGTTCATCTTCTCTGCGAATTTTTTTGATTTATTTGCAGGATTCTAATGGTTTCTAGGACTTTTGAGTTCAGACCAAATCTAATCCTTAATCGCCCAATTGGTTTTGGGTTTAATTCTTACCTATTTAGTCTTTTGATCTGGATTCGACTGATTGGGGTTCTATCTGTGGGGGCAGTTAATACTTGCAAGATTTTAAACCCTAGCCGGTCTGACATATAACCCGATTGCTAGCCACTTTACGTATGTTATTCCCAGTTGAACTCAAGTTGATCTAACATATAAACTGAGAACTTCCGCCGGTTTGGAATATTGATGATTGATATGTTTTTTCTATAGCTGGTTCTTGCCTCTTTGCGTTGTCCCTCTTTTGGGTAAACTCCTCTCCTCTGGCCTCAGATTAGCCCGTTCTCTTCTCCTTCTTGCGGTCCCTGGGTTGGACAACCCCTCTCTTCTCCTGCTTGCTCTGGATTGGGTTTTCTTCTCCTCTACGCTTTCTTCTTGCTTCTGTTTATCTGCTGATGTCCTTTGCTGGTGTCCTTTCAAATCTATAGGCTGAATTGATGGTGTTTTTTGGTTGGAATTGATCCTGGCTGAACCATAACTGGTTAAGACTTGGATTTTTATTATTGGACAATTTTATGAACATAAATGAAGTCCTGAGGACTCCAAGCTCACTGATAAGCTCTTTTGTTCCTCGATTTATTTTATTTTTTTCTCAGCTTTTATCATTACTATGTCGGAACATTTAATTTGGTTGATTTTTGTCACTTTTTTTTGAGTTATATGTCCGACTGCATCAATATTTTGGTTTCAGAGCTTCAAAGCAACCTTATTTAATTTAGGCTGCGTAAGTTTGGTTGGTTCCTTTACTGTCCATGCTTGCTTGTGCACACAAGTACTTTCTAATTCATAAAGCCTTGTCAATGACTATAAGCAAATAATTTTTTTTTTTTAATTTCAACAAAAAGTATGTAGACAGCTTGGTATTATTAGATTCTTGGTGAGATTTTCTTATCGCCCATATAGTTATCTTTTAATTATTTCTTATCTGTGGTTTTCGTTTCTCTTAGCGTTACCAGTAAGTCACGGAGCAGGTGAATTTGGATAGGGCTTTCGACTTACATTTAGATTCGTGCAACCTAATACAGGTAATGACTTTCTTATGTATGTTATCCTAGTCTTCATTTCAATGAATATTTTCGAGCACTCCGTCTTATAAGGAGTCAATTATGATTTGCAGTATGATAGTTGTATCGATCAACTTATTGAAGATGAGAGGGTTGTGACAAAGGAGTTCTCGTCGCTAGATTCAGAGCTTATTAGAGAATCTTTGAAAGTAAGCACTTTGGGGAAGATGGTTTGATGAATATCTCCCTTGCTATTGAGATTCTGCCGTTTTGTGTTTGACAAATTCCAGGCCATAATTTACATGTTAAAGAAGATCAATGAAATCAACTCATACTTGCATTGCTTGGTAACTGTTGTGAATCAACGTCGTCAGGAGGTATTTATGTAGTAAAATGCTTTGTGCTTGTCCCCTTTTTCTTTTTTAGGTGAATTCTTTAATACGGAGCTGTAAAGTGCACTTTTGTTTCGTTCTATAGGGCAAGTCTGAGCTTGATGAATTACTGTCTCAGCTTAAAGAAAAGGGCTTTTTCGAGTTCTCTGATCTGCCCAGTGATAATGCTGCTCAAGAAAATAGGGTATTCTGCCTTGTGTTCTGTTGTATTCTCTATTTAGTTAGTGCAAGTGCTCATTGTTTAGATTTCCTATTAGCACCTGTTTGATTTTGATGAATACTTCAGCTACTGGTTTTAAGGCCTGTTTTCATTTATTCATTTTTACCTTTTCTTTCAGGAGGGCTCCAAATTACATCTTTTGATAGATAAAGCTAAGAATGCAGTTTTTCCTAGTCTTCCCACTCATTATGTGGTCCAAGGACTTCTGGTACTCTTTATCCTTTTCCATATGATCTAATTTTCTTTTGTCTTTGAAGTATATAATTATCTCTGTTCTATTATTCTAAACATAGGACTACTCGTTCGTTTTCTCTTTAAATGGCGAACATCACCAGCTAGATGGTGTCGAGGTATCTATGTGATTTTGGGCATTTGTTTGTTTCTTAAGTTTTTCGTAATGAGCTAAACGATGTTCTTTGCTAGGATTGCCTGGGATCTGTTGAAGGATGTTGTGAATATAATGCTATGTTGCTGAGAGAGGTGCATACTCCTCAATCCACTTCATAATTTTATCATTTACTGTCTAAGCATTTATCATTTACTGTCTAAGCATATCAGTTTTGTTAGTGTGAAAAAAATTTCCTTTCGTGCAGGAATTCTGTCTTAACAGAGTTTATGATGCTACCATATATGACACGTTTGGAGATGCATTATCTGTGGTGGGTAGTTATTTTTTACATGCACAGCTTATATTACGTATACAAGTTATTTCCAATATTGCATGCATGAAATGGATCTACTCTACCATGCATGTCTACTTGGAATATATTTTCAGCAATTGATAGTTTTAACCTAAAAAGTTTCAAGCATACAATTTTGTGAGAAAGTCCAGCTGTAACATACCGAATTTTAATATAAAAGTAAAAAAAAAATAAAAAAAAATAGTGTGAGATACTATTTTTATTAGATTTAGAGAAGTGAAATATAAGTCTGGATTGACTCGTGCTGAAATCGGAACAAAAATAAAAGATTTAAAATTTTCTGTGCGAAACGGGACTGATATTTTAGCAGAAAATGTACAGTGTCAGAAAATTATGAAAACTGGAGAATATGTCAGAATTATTTTTATGAGGCTAGATTTAAAGTTTCATGTCATTCTGACACCCGGAAGGTGGAAAATAAAATCCGACTGCTATCTGCTAGAGATTACAGTTCGGTAGAGCTTTCGGTGACCAAATATGGTCGAAACTGAAAGATTAAAATTTCTTTCGTTAAGTAAAATCGAGCCTGACTGTCAAGTTCGAGCTCAAACGGACATTCAGAAGTGCAGGCGAAAAATATCTGTACCTGAGCTACAAACTGAAGTGAATAGTGTTGAGGGTGTTAATTATAAAAGAAGCATTTGCTTCTTCTTCTCTTTCAACCGAATGCACACACACACACAACACACACGCACACATGGTGGGAGAGAGAAACTCTCCTTTCTCTCTCTAGATTCCTCCTCCATCTCTCTAGATCCATCTCTCAAATTCGAAATTTTGGAGGAGATGATGTTGGAGATGAAGTTGAAGCTCTCTAATGGTGGAAGCAAGCTTTCCAATGGTGGATTTAGCCTGGCCTAAGGTGAGATCTCATGATTAAGCTAGGATTTCAATTAAGCTAGGATTTCAATTAAATCCTTTATGTATGAGATTCTATTAGCCTATAATGTGTCGTTAGCATGTTTTCTCCATTTAAATTGGGTTAATTGGAGCATGTGTAGAGGCTAGGTTTGAAATGGTGGATTTCTAGGGTTTGAATTATATGCTCTAGAATTGAATTTAGAGGAACCCTTAGATACTAAATGGATGACTATTGCATGAATTAAGAGGTTATATGTTGATTTCTTACAATAGTGCATCCTAGGGCTTAAAATGGGGTTTTGCAAAATGTAAGGGCTTGATCTAATTTAACTCTATGTAAACCTAATTGCTAGGTATACGAACGCGTTGGTGAAGTCGGTTCGGCGATTCGTCAAGCCTACGCGAAGTTATTGAAGAAACGAACCATTAAAGCTTCGTTTCCGCCTGGAGGGCCGAGGCGACGTCCTAAAATCATGAAAGATGGAATCGTGAGCTCGTGACAACTAACCGCGGATCTTTAATTTTCGGATCGTGGATTGGAGGCCGTTTGGGTGGTCGCGCGAGAGTTCGGGCCGAACCGGGTCACGGGTGCCGCGGGAGGCCGATTGCAAGTGACTACAAGCAATCGGAGTGCGAATTGAGGTGGCTTGTGCTTACCGAAGCGACTAGGTCGCCGTTATGTTTAAGAGTAATGGTTACTATTGATGCATACATGTGTAGTGGTAGGTTGCAAGAGATAATGTAGATGCATAAATCTTATGCTTGATGTTGATACCTACCAATGAAATATGTATGTTGATACAATGAGGAAATGCTAAATGATGCATGTAGTTAACATTAAGAGAATGCATGTTAATTACATAATGTAAAATGCTAAAGAGGATGTATGTTGCATGTTATAGAAATGCTAAGTGAATGCATATGATATGATATTGAGATGCTAGAATGCATATGTGCATGTGACTGGATTGTTAACTCTAGAGTGAGTAGAGAACATGGCAAAGGAAAAATACTAATGTGTAAGGCTCGATTGGACAATCTATATTTATTAGATCGAGTGACATTTAACCTAGTGTCTTGAACATAGGTTGAACATGAATGATATGAACCTAGTGTCGTGAACCTAGGAAAGATTGAGTGGCATTTAACCTAGTGTTAATAAACATAGGTTGGTCAAGGGTGGCATTAAACCTAATGTATTAAACTTAGGTTGAGAATTGAACCTAGAGTCAAGTAAACCTAGGGTATGCATATAGCAACATTGAACGTAGGGTCAAGTGGACCTAAAAGGAAAATGACATTGGACCTAGTGTTAATGAACCTAGGCTATGAACATATCGACATCGAACCTAAAGTATTAACTTAGGTTGAACGAAGACTTGGACCTAGATAGGTTGTCACGCCCCGGGGTCCCTTTTCAGTTTAAAACAAAGCGGAAAAGCGTCTGAGTTTTTTTTTTTTTTTTTTTTTTTAAA
>NC_033642.1:3480146-3480840 GCF_001540865.1 Ananas comosus
AAGTTACCTTTTAAATTACAATGAAGGCAATTCCCGTTGGCTGTTTGTTTTGCTATGACAATAAACAAGAGTCAAGATCAATCGTTATCACATGTTGGCTTATATCTACCTAGACCGATATTCAGTCATGGTCAGTTATATGTTGCAATATCTAGAGTTCGAAGTAAGGACGGATTGAATATTCTAATTTGTGATAAAGATGGTTTGTTATCCAAAACCACAAGCAATGTGGTTTTTAAAGAAGTGTTTCAGAACTTAAAATAGGTGAGCGATTTATTTTTCTTCATGTTATTTCAAAATTTACAATTTTTCAATAATTCAACTCTGTCATTTAAAAAAAAATAATAAATTTAGATATTTTTCTGAAAGAATTCACTAATATTATGATATTTATCATTTCACTTATCTAACAATTTATCTATATTGTTATTGGAGCATGTACTTTCCATCTTCATGCAACAAAATTTTTTTTCTTTATATTTTCTTGAAGACCAACATCTATATATTTTTAAATCTTAAAAGTTTGTATATCTCTCATATACGTGTGCTTACTCTAATTTGTGTCAAATATGAAAGTTTAGTTAATCTCATTATATGCTTAAATATTAATATTGTCACGCCCCGGGGTCCCTTTTTAGTTTGGAAAAACAGCGGAAACGACTAAAATTTTTTTTGAAACACCTGACCCCAGAGT
>NC_033642.1:3480940-3487260 GCF_001540865.1 Ananas comosus
TTACGCCTGAAACTGTTGCTTCTGTTCTTGGTATGCAGGCTTGGACTAATGGCACTGAATACTTGCATGCTGGTTTTGATGCGGTGCGAGACTGGCGTCTGGTTATGAATGGCGTATGTTTGCCCAACGTTGAACCGAACGGCATTTGTGTAATGTCAAAGGAATTGAAGATCGAGTATCGTTTCCTGAATTTTGTGGTCTGCTACAATATAATGCCATTGGCTAACACGAAGGTGGTGCGTTGGGATCGCATGCTTTATATGTATCTGGTGGGTAAGTCGAATGTGGTTCGTGATAGGAAGATCAATCTTAATGTTCCATTTTTGGTTTGGCGCCGTATGGTTAAAGACATCAAGACTTCTAGTCAGTCAGAGAGGTTGCCTTATCCATTAATCATTATGCGGATTCTGAGGATGTTTGATGTGGACACGAGATGTTTGTCATATGAACATAGTCTGGGCGTGATTAGTGAGACTACGTTCATTAAATCTTCGGTGCAGCTTCAGTCGCAGCGCTCTCCTCCACGACGTTCGTCTCAGCAGTGTTCCACTCCACCTCCTGGTCCTTCTCGTCCTTCGGCAGAGGTGTCTGAGGAAGAAATGTCCGTCTCTTCTATTTATCGGGAACAACAAAGGTTATCTTTAGAGCAAGAACGCATCTCGGGCGAACTTCGACGGATTTCTGAGGATCAGGCTCGCATGGTTGCCGAGCAGGAGCGCCTCACTCGGCAAGTGGGCAAGCTTCGTCGTATGATGCGAGCTATCTTTGACAAACTAGGGTGTTGTAGCGCGGATCTTCCTGCGCCTGGTGCTGATTCCGACTGAGATCTTTTGGTGTTCCCTCGTTTTGGTCGTTTTGGCATTTTCTTGACAAAAAGGGGGAGGATGATGATGATGATGCTTGATGCTTAGGATGTAACTACTGATGCTTAGGATCTGATGCTTAGGATGATGCTTAGGATGTAACTAACTACTAATGCTTAGGATCTGATGCTTAGGATGATGCTTAGGATGTAACTATGCTTGCATGCTTGTGTTTTTTGCTTTATGTGCTTGATGAACTCTTGAACTTTGCTTAGGATGTAACTATGCTTGAACTCTTGACTTATAACTGAATTCATTGCAAATTTTGATGAAGTGTGTGGAGATTATTTTGCAGGGTATTTCAAGACTTCGAGACTCTATGTCATGTCCTAAGTCATAGAGTCTGTATTAGGATGTTAAAAATGTAATTCTGTTTTTATTGGATCGATCACGCAGAAGGTTGTTGTTTGGTGATTGCAATAACCTTCTTATTTTTGTCTTTGGATAAGCATTGTAAATTCTTTTTGTATTTTGTCACGAAATCGCCAAAGGGGAAGATTGTTAAGGATTTTATAAGTTGGCGAATTTCGTGAAGGTTTGGACGGAGTCTCGAAGAATTAGAAGATGAAGATTGACGAAAAGAATTGAAGTTTTTGTAATCAAAGACCCTTAAGATCTCAGGTATGATTATAAATAATTTGTGGTGAAGTTTTCATTGTTCAAAGATGTTTAGAAGACTTGGTTTCTTATTGTTTTATTCAAACTTAAGTTTTTTGAAAAACTCAGGGGTCGGGGACCGGTCCTTGATCAGAGGGACCGGACCCATCAAGCTTCTCTGCGTAGAAGGTTTGGGAGACCGGTCTCTGATCATGAGGACCGGTCCCCGTACGTGGTTTTCCTTGTTGCGCAGGGAAGGACCGGTCTCTGAATTGAGGACCGGTCCCCATACGCATATTTTACATCTACGCAGCGAAAGACCAGACCTCACCTTGGAGGACCGGTCTTCTCGAAAGGACCGGACCCTGAGATCGTCGTCAGTTTTTAAAATTGAGTTTTTGGAATCCTAATCTATCTAGAAGTCTTCTAAACCTATAAATATGATATGAGGATCTCTATTTGAATTGGATTGAGCGAGATAACTTTTTAAAAACCCTAACGGCTTGATTCGGAGAAACCACGACGAGCGCGAGGCCACTTGGGAGTTGGAAAGGGCGCTGCGAGAGCGCTATCCCCATCTTTCCCAGATAGAGGCTTGAGGTACTTGTCATTTCGAGTTTCGCGGACGAAACTCCTTTTTAGGAGGGGTGAATGTAACACACTGGTGTCTGCCACCACGGATGACGCACCTCGCACGGGGAATTTTTATCTTTTAATTCTCCCGTGGGGTAGTATTCATGATTCAGATTAATATTTAAATATGTATGGGAATCAGGTTTTGTGGATTCATGGCTTCCAATAAACGCAAGCGTCTATTGTTAATTACCCCTATAGAATATTAGGGCACCTTCGATTAAGAGACCTCTGAAATGCTGAAGATAAACTGGAATTAGACAAAAGGAATTTTATAATTTATTGCTCAATTACATGGCTTTAACCAAGGGCATACCCTCAGTGTACATGAATAGAGCGTAAAGAAAATGTATTTTTCAATTGTATCTTAGTTATATATTCTAAGATACCCAATGTATGGTCAAATTAATTTTGTTGGACTCTATATGTTGTGGAGCTCAACACTATTCACCCTAAGATGAAAGATTGATTAAATTCCATATATATATGCATTGGAATTTAATCAGATTTAATTCAGATTAAACTCTAATTATATGTATTAGAGTTTGATTTGGTTAATTGAACTTTAAATGTATGTAATAAAGTCCAATAGAGTTTGATTTGAGCTTTCATCCTAAATATATGTGTTAGGATTAGCCCCAAATATCTTGAATTAGACTCTAATTTTATATTTTAGAGTCTGATACAATTAGGCTCTAAGTTTATGTATTAGAGCTTAGTCACATTTGATTTTGGTTCATCTCAAGGTGAAATATTAACTAAATCCTAATTATATGTATTAGGATTAGTCAGATTTGATTTAAATTAAACTCCAAGTGTATGTATTGGAATCCAACAAATTAATTTGATCAGATGGTTTGATCAATTCTAAATATAGGTTTAGAATTTGATCAAGTTTGAACATGATTGTGATTTGACTCTAGTTTTATATGCTAGAGAATCGAATATTTTGGGAATTGGGATGTTCGTGAAAATTGAACTTGAGTTTAGTTTAACGACATTTCGGTCGATATCGGATTTAGGTTTAGTTTAACGACGTTTCGGTCGATTGATTTGGTGGATTAGTTTAACGACGTTTCGGTCGTAGGTTTGGTGGATTTGTTTAACGACGTTTCGGTTGATTGATTTGGTGGATTAGTTTAACGACGTTTCGGTCGAAGGTTTGGGTTTGGTTTACAAGGTTTATGGTATTGGGTATATGGGATTATGGTTCATGAACTTAGATATGGTTCATGGACTTATGGACTTATGGTTCATGGGTTTGATTTGATTCATGAACTTGATTCATAGTTCGTGGATTTGGTGTATGGTATGGTCCACAGGATTTGGTGTATGATTTGGTCCGTGGTTTTGGTTCAAAGTTCATGGACTTGGTTAAGGTTATGGGCTTGGATATGGGTTAAATGTGTATGGGTTCATAGGTAAATGTATATAGGTTTATGTATATGGGTTTATGGGTTAATGGTTTTAATGAGTTTTGGATAATGGACTTAGATAGTGGGCCCACATGGGTTTTGGACCGGGGCCATTTGTAAAGGGGCTCTGGGCTTCATGAGGATTTGGACTTGGATGTAATATGAGCTCATTTTATGGGCTCAATTTAGATTTGGATCATGGGCTCATTTTGGGCTTAATTTGGAGTTGATATAGGGATTTCGGTTTGGGCTCAAAATGGGTTTATTTTGGATTTGGACTTAGATGTAATATGAGCTTATTTTATGGGCTCAATTTAGATTTGGATCATGGGCTCATTTTGGGCTTAATTTGGAGTTGATATGGGGATTTCGGTTTGGGCTCAAAATGGGCTTAATTTGGATTTGGACTTAGATGTAATATGAGCTCATTTTTGGGCTCAATTTGGGCTGAATTCATTTTTAGGTTGAGGTTTGGGCTCAATGTGGCTCATTTGGTTTGGGTTGAGATTTAGGCTCAATTTGGGATTTGGATTTGGGTTCAATATGGATTCATTTCATTTTGGATTTGGACTTGGGCTAGATATAGCTTCATAGATTTAAGCATGACCCAAATTCGGATTGGGCCAAATTCAGCCCATATAACATGGATCCAGGTTGAGGCTTGAATTATATGTGGGTTCGGGCTCAATTTAGGCCCGTATGGTTTAAGCCTATATTTTCTTTTAGGCAGATCATGAAATTGGGCCCAGATTTGCGTTTGGGGCTGGACTTAATGAACTTGTGAGACGAATATAGTTTGGTCCATATGAGATTTTGAGATGGGAAGTTTGAAATTATTTGGGGCTTGTTTGAAATCAAAATGTTAATCTCAAATGTCTGATTCAAAATCAAATCCAATGCTCAAATTTTCGAATGCGTTTTTTTTTATTTGTTGAATAACGCAGATTCAATTAACCTCAACATCATAACTTAGTTTAATTTGGAGCATAAATCGTTTCAATTTGGTCTAATTTGGTCAAAGATCCCTCTCTCTTTCATAATTAGAGAAGTACTCTCTCTTTTTGGTGATATTTTGCAAAAAAGCACCATCGATGTTCATCTCGGCATTCCATCGAGCGGTTTGATTAGCATATCGACGACGAAGCATTTCGTTGGATGATTGGTCGGTAAATGAGAGCATCGCTCTCTCTATGATTCGCCACCGAGCAATTAGCGGGCGAACTTTGTTTGAGAGGAGAGCACCGCTCTCTCTCTCGGATTCTTCGTCGGAGCGGTTGGCGGACTTGACTTCATTTGAGAGGAGAGCACCGCTCTCTCTCTCAGGTTCGCCGTCGAGCGGTTGGCGGACTCCGGGCACATCGAGCACTTGGCGGGCGGAACCCGTTTGGGAGGAGAGCACCGCTCTCTCTCTCAGGTTCGCCGTCGAGCACTTGGCGAGCGGTCCGTTTAGAGAGAGCACTTGGCGGGCGGAACCCGTTTGGGAGGAGAGCACCGCTCTCTCTCTCAGGTTCGCCGTCGAGCACTTGGCGAGCGGTTTCCGTTTGAGAGGAGAGCACTTGGCGGGCGGAACCCGTTTGGGAGGAGAGCACCGCTCTCTCTCTCAGGTTCGCCGTCGAGCACTTGGCGAGCGGATCTAACTTCATTCTAGAGTCTAGAGAAAAGAGAGAGAGAGAGAGAGAGAGAGAGAGAGAGTTCGTGAGTGGCTCCGAAGGAGGCGGCTTGGGGACGGGAGCTGTTGTAGCGGGAGCGGCGGAGGAGCTATAGAGGCACGCGAGCTCAAGGAACTAGAGAGGCGCGGCTCCGCGAGGTGGCTGAAGAGACGGCTAGCTCGGCGCTGCGCGAGGAGCGCGAAGGCGGCTTCGAGGCGGCTCGTGGGTGGCTCGAGGTGGCTCGAGTCGTACCTCAGCCGGCTCGGGAAGGCGGCACAGAGGCGGGGCGGTGGCGACGGCAGAAGCTGGGCTTCGGCGCGGTGGGCGCCGGCTAGACGGACTTCGGCGGTGGCGACGGCAGAAGCTGAGCTTCGGCGCGGTAGGCGCCGGCTAGACGGACTTCGGCGGTGGCGACGGCAGGAGTTGAGCTTCGGCGCGGTGGGCGCCGGCTAGACGGACTTTGCGGTGGGCGCCGGCTAGACGAGGTAGTGGGTGGCGCAGTAGGGAGAGGTTGGCTCCGGCTCGACGTGGTGGAAGCTCGGGCTCCGGCAGGTACGACGCCGGCTCGGCGTGGCTGGCAGCTCGAGCGAGGTTCCGGGGGGAACAGACGAGGTTTCGGCTCGGCGTGGCTGGCAGCTCGAGCGAGGTTCCAGGGGGGGAACAGACGAGGCTTCGGCTCAGCGTGGCGGCAGCTCGAGCGAGGTTCCGGAGGGGGTAGGTGCGACTCCGGCTTGGCGTGGCGACAGCTCGGGCTCCAGCGGGATGAGGAACAGTCCGAGGAAAGTACTAAGTATTAGAGGCGAGTGGTTCACAAGCGAGTTACAAGTGTTACTTGGTGCCTCAATTAGGTCCGACGAAGTTTCACAAATTACGCGCTCGTCATTTACGCGATGTCTAACACGGCTACTAACGACGCACCGCCGCCCACCGGATACTTGTGGTTGTTGCTTCTGTAAGTTGGCAGCCGCGAAGCAACTGTTTTGAGGCGGTCTTGAGTAAGCTGCTCAAGGATTAGCAGCTGTCACGTATGGGGCGTTTGTACATCGTCTACAACGAGACTGCCTTAACTGCGGTTGCTTGGTACGGGTGGCTGACGAGCTACTTTACGGGTTCTGTGTAGAAAGCTGCCGCTTGGACTCTTTCTCTCGCCACGAGAGAAGAGT